>NC_134696.1:5634407-5924183 GCF_050947455.1 Rhinoderma darwinii
AGAAAATCGAATCACTTTATTCACTCATCATGCAGCTTTTCTCAAGATATGGAGCGGACATAGCAGGTGAAGCACTGCATTATGGGTGAATGATGATGGTGCTGCTGCCGGTTTGCTATGTGGAGATGATTTGTGATCAGGATCTGGCTGCCCTGCCCCCATCTCTAAGGGAATGTTCAGACACAACAGAATTTTCTGTGGCTAAATTTATATCCTGCTCTAAATGAATCTGTGAGGATTTTTTTCCCGCTGCTTGTGAATAGAGTTTTGTAAAACCTTATTCACTTGCATTCTACTTCAATTTGTTGCAGATTTTTGGTGCAAAATCCACACTTGGTTCACACATTGCGTAAATACTGCGGTATTTCCTTAACAGAATTCGTTACAGAAAATCCACAGCAAATACAGTAGCAGCAAAGTGGATGAGATAAAAGAAATCTCCACACGCTGCGGAAATACGGAGTTGAAAAAAACACTCCGAAATTGACCTGCGGTGCGGAATTATTTTCTGTAGCACGTCCATTGTATTTGCATAAACGTTGCTCATTTGTTGCGGGTTTTCCCCATTGAATTCAATGGGAGGTAAAACCCACAACAAATAGCAGCGATTGCGTTTTTTACGGGGGGTTCGAAGCGATCCAGCTGCAAAAAAAACGCAACTCAGAAAAAAAATAAATCTCATACTTACCCAGGAGTCTGTGTTCCTCCCTCCAGCGTGGCCTCCTGGGATGACGTTTCATCCCTTTTGACTGCCGAAGCCAATCACAGGCTGCAGCGCCAGTCACATGGGATGAAACGTCATCAGGCGGCTAAGGCTGCAATTTTACACAGCGGACATTCCGGGCGAAAAACCGCACCAGTTTGGTGCGCTTTTTCTCCTAGAATTCCCTGCAGCGCACAGGGCGGATATGCTGCGTGCTTTTACGCCGCGTATCCACCCAGTGTGAACTCTGCCTTAAAATCCGTAACAAATCATCATCTGAATGTGGCCTCTTGTCCGGTACAGGGCTAGTTTTGTTAGTTAGTTGCATTGTGTATAATTAGTGCGTGCCGCTGTCTTCCAGGTTCTGTGAACATCGATAACCTACAGTCTCTCTCTTCAGACCCTCTGTCCATGCAGCAGGCCATGATGACTGCACATGACGACTCACTGGATGGAACAGAGGAAGAAGAGGATGAGGAAGAGGAGATGGAGGAAGACGACCTGGAGGAGGACAGTGAAGATCTCCAGACAACAAACGTCAGTGACCTCGGCTTAGAACAAAGTGATTCCCTGGAGTAGCAAACTGGTAACCTGCGCCCACCAACAGCCGCAATAGAACGGATTAAACCTCAGCCTCGGATTATTATTATTTGTACTGGCCGCAGGTTTAGCCGTCTCTCAATGACTGAAGCCCACAGCCTGCACTTGCTCGGAGTAATGTCCGCCCTTTGCACATTTTGGTGGAGGAGAGCCGGTCATGGCGGGACTTCGCCTCTCCGCTCTTATAAACACTAAGGACGTGTAAGTTGAGACTCCTGTAAAATGCAATTTCTTGTACCGTTCTGGAAGGATGGAAACAGCCGTCCCCCGCCCGGGCCTGTCTGGTGGCGGCCGCTCCCCGTCCCCGGCTGTTATTTAAGTGACGGACACATGTTTACAGAGCCACATGTTGTGGCCAACTTTGTTTCCTGTTTTTGTTTGTTTTTTATGAACTGAACTTGTTTTTAGGTGAAGCTTTTTTTTTTTTTTTTTCCTGTATTATTGAGACTGAATGCTATTGAAATATTAAGGTTCTCCCGGAAGTCGTCTGTATCTATAGATATGCCGGACATCCACACGGATCTATATGTACATGGAGAAACTTCTCATCTTTAGGACAACAAAAAGTCAAACATTTGTGTGTAAATTTCGGCACCCGGATCTTTCAGATAACGGACTATTATCAGACTCATCTATTTTGGCAAGTAAACTGTTTTATGAAATTTCCATATAAACAGAGTATGACAATTATAAAGCTGCCTGAGGCTTCATGTTCTGCGCAGCGCAGCGTGGGATATACAGGACGGGGGAGGGGGTCAGGTCAAGGCTTTCCAAGCAGCTCGTGCTGTACCTGCAATAATGTACACAAGACGTAAAAAAAAAGTGCAGATATTGAGTGGGCTGCCCAGGGGCATGCTGGGAGTTGTATTTTTTTTTTTTACAGCTGGGGAGCCACAGGTTGGATGCCACTGCTCAAAAGAAACAAGTAAAAGGTCTTCCAGGACACATTGAAGGGGGTTCCCTGTGTAAGAAAATATTAACCGACTCGTATCAAAAATGGCGTTCAGGAGTTTGGACTCATCTCCTACAAGGTATCCTGTGTAATAACCTACGTCGGCATCGTTGGTAACGGACACACAGCGTTTCCTAAATCCCACCTTAAGGGCCTGTTCACATTCAGTCTGTTCCTCTGACGGAACACTAAAGACAAACGGAAAGTATTGTTTCTGTTTGCATTACCATGGATTTCAATGGTATTTTTTTTGTTTGCCTCCGTTCTGCTAGGTGTCTGTTTTTTTGTGTGCTGCGCTATTGTTTGTGAGAAAAAAACAAAACGGAAACCTAGCAGAACGGAGGCAAACAAAAAAAATACCATTGAAATCCATGGTAATGCAAACGGAAACAATACTTTCCGATTGTCTTTCGCTTCATCTGACTGAACGGAAGGCCGACCCTTTAGGCTTTTAACTTGATCTGCCGCCATAGCCTTCAATACAGATTTGTGAGTTTGAGGTCAGAGGTACGCCTTAAATTCTTCTTTTACCCCCTGGATCAGTCAGAGGACAGCGCTACATTTAAAAGGGTTGTCCACTACCGGATAGGTCATCAGTATATCGGTGGGGGTCTGACACCCGGACCCCGCACGTCCATGCAGGGAGCAGATGGCTCCAGTCACTGAATAGGAGCAGAGCTGCAGTTCCGCAGCACGGCCGCTGTGCAATGTACAGAGCAAACTGCTTCCGGCTCCGTGTGCTGCATACTGTGCAATAACATCCCGTGTCCGCAGGCAGCCGGAGCAGCTGATTGGTGCAGGGTGTGGTTGACAGACCCGCACTGATGACTTATCCGGCATATAGGTCATCGTTGTCCGGTAGTGGACAATCCCTTTAAGTTCTCATCTATATTTCCCAGTAATGACAGAAAACACAGCAAACATTCACTACATGAGATTTATTTCATATCATCAAATACATGGCAAGACACATTCTAATACACTACAATGTACAGAGACCTCCGCGCGTCAGACATCCCCCTCCGGGTTCCAGGTACTCGTCACTGCTGCTTTTATGGACATGATAAATCAGAGCAAGGACGCGAATACTTCCAGGGACACTCGTCGGCCGCAGGGGCCTGCCATTAAAGCTATTTGTTGGCAACAAACATGACGGTTATACACAACCCAGTATCTCTCCATAACGTATTACACAAACAGGTGAACATCGCCGCAATATAATGAGGAACAAAAGCTGATTTGGCCAAAAGGAGTAGTAGATAGAAGGTGCGCTCGCCCAAAACACTGTTACAGGTAAATGCCCTGAAGGCAGCAAGTGGCCACTGTCAATACTATAGAGGAGTATTATTACAGGGAATCCAATGTGGATCCATTATCCGCTGCTCTCGGCCGCCATCATTTGTCCACCGCACAGGGTAAGGTACTGGTCGTATTCCATCATCCTGACTAGTACACAGAATTACACATCTGTACGTAGCAAAACAATTGCCCCAAAATCCCACTTAACCTTGATCATAAAGTAGGTTGAGTTCTACCACAATCATCTGACTGCCACTGATGTCCAGCAGGGGGCAGACGCCGTGGTAGAAAACTAACCAAACAACTCATAGGGTTAATTCCACGTTTCTGAGCACATAGTGGTTAAATCGATGAGAAAGCAATAGGTAATAATCAATACCGGCCTGTAACTGATTAATTCAATGCAAATTTAAATGTTATGTCATGCAGTCCTGATGTGACATGAATGTTCTCCCTGATCCGCCGTCGTGGGGGCACTCGTTAGGTTGGGCAGAGCACTGAGGAGAGGAAAAAACAAAAGATCAATCCATATATGCAATAATAAGACTTCAGGTTCTACTGTCAGAATGGCTATTGTTCCCTCATTACGCGGCTCATGCACATTTTCTGTTTTGGAGAGGAGGGGTAATGGGGAAGGACTAATATGGTGAGCCAGGACAGATACACCAGGGGCACACTTGTGGGGGAAGCTCCTCCTGCTGGGAAGCCTTCTTTTAACAGTTCAGGAAAAAAAATCCAGTTAGAGGCTGAAATTCTTTCTGCGACCACTAGGGGAGCACTCCACATGTTAATTTATTATTGAGATCCATAAGAGTGTATAAATTCCCAATGCAGTGAGCTCCCTCTAGTGGCAGCTGAAGGAAGACAGAATTTTATCTTTGGAGAACTGTATAAACAAAAAATTTAAATAAAAAAAAGAGAGCCCCAAACGTAATAAAAATGTGGACCTATTTATGAAATAAAACTTTCCTAGCCAAGACCAAGACTAATCCCTGCACCATCCTTAATATAATTACAATAAATGGTTAACCACTTAAGCACTGTAAACGTCCAGGCATATTAAAGATTAATCCATAACCACCATGTATAATGTATATCATTAACCCCTTCTCACCTTAGACTCCCCAGAGATATGAAAGGAATATTATCACTAACCTGGTGCTGAATTTATCACGTACATGACTCCATTATTATAGATTTGGGGCATCTGAGCCGTTTCCAGCACCATTTATAGTAGTGTATGAATAGATATCTACACATGTGCCCCTCTAATCAATGTCATGGGGACATTGTCCTGTGACTGGCAGTTTTCTTGGACGAGTCTGTGATTGAACACTTGAGTAGTTCTTTTTCTTTTTATAGAAGTCGGGAGGAGGACGGCGCTACATCTACAATCACCAGTAATTACGGAGAACATGGCGCACGTTCACTCCATGAGGGTTATTTTACTGGCGTGGACTGAATGGACTACATGGTCATCATTAATCTTTTTTTAACAGTAATTACACGAAGGGGCATATAATGGGCGAGACTATTACTCTCCTATATTTAGAAAGGATAAGACTGGACCAGACAAAGATTTTCTGAGATAAGAAAAGAAATAAAAAAAACAAATCTGCTTTTTTTTTCCTCCAGAAACAGCGCCTCTTTTCTCCATGGGTTTTGCCTGGTACTGCGGCCCAACCCATAGACTGTTTCTGGAGATAAAAAAAAAAGTATAATTGTTTTCTTACATCAGACAATCGGCATATTGAGAATTGTACCTTTCAAAATGTAGTCCGTTAATAGCATGGGGACTTTCTCACTGTCTTCTTTCATGGCAAACAATACTGCAAGGACAAGAAACACGGTATAAGTACGGGAAAATGATAGCGCAGAGTAACAGTTGTGATAAAAGTCCAGAGTGTAATGATATATACATTGTTTTCCAATACCGCTGCAGCGCATTGCGGTGTACATTGCCATAATTTATCGCTTATTTCATTAAATCGCCAATCTAACGCCCAGGAATGCCGAAATAGTGAAACTTCAAGAGGGTTGTACAGGATTAAGTAAACATGGCTACTTTCTTCTTAAGACAGCACCACACCTGTCCGCAGGTTGCGTGTGGTATTGCAGCGCAGCCCCGTTGAATTAAATTGCCTGTGGACAGGTGCGGAACTGTTTTTGTAAGAAAGGATCCATGTTTTTCTAATCCTGGACAAAGCCTTTAATGCGCTATATACGTTGTTTGTTATGATAAGTCGCCTCTAGGGGGCAGGCTTACTGTTAGTCAGCATCTGCAGGTCCTCTACAGTCGGGAGCGTGACTTTCTTCTCATATGGGATGACTGTATTCAGATACTGCAAGAGAAGATGATCGGAAAAGTCTCTTTATAGATAATGTAGACCGCAAACATTACACAAGAAAATGCTCTTTATGTGACTGCCGAACTCCTGTATACTCCACAATGTGCTGCCTCAGCCCCAGCAAACAGATACTGGAAACATGCGGGACGGATCTCTGCAGTCGGTCGCCTTATCCACCTCTAAGGGTATGTTCACACGAGGGCGTCCGTAACGGCTGAAATTACGGGGATGTTTCCGCCTGAAAACATCCCCGTAATTTCAGCCGTACCGGCATGTGCAGGCGCTTGAACGCCGCGTCCATTACGGACATAATTGGCGCTGCTATTCATTGGAGTCAATGAATAACGGCTCCAATTACGGCCAAAGAAGTGACAGGTCACTTCTTTGACGCGGGCGTCTATTTACGCGCCGTCATTTGACAGCGGCGCGTAAATATACGCCTCGTATGAACAGACAAACGTCTGCCCATTGCTTTCAATGGGCAGATGTTTGTCAGCGCTATTGAGGCGCTATTTTCGGACGTAATTCGGGGCAAAAACGCCCGAATTACGTCCGTAATTAGTGCGTGTGAACATACCCTAAGAATCAACAACTACAGCACTTCTATAGAAGTTTTCCTCCATTTTGATTGGTCATATGACATAATCCTCCTATAGTCCGGTGAGCCCCCGGCTGCTTACACAGACAACTTCTGATAATACGTTTTAACGCAGATATTATTTAAAGTTTTTCTTTTATTTTTGGTTCGATCAGATCCATATAAAATCTAAGAAAAAAAAAAATTGTGTTTAAACGCACTTCGGTCAAATGCGTTTTTTGCGGCGATTTTGCACAAAATAATGGCAAAACTGTGCAATTGAGAAAAATCCGGCAAAGCCGTCAAACAAAAACCAGGCTACGGCTGCACTGGGTAAATAAACCCGATTTGTTTTGCTGCATTTTTTTTTCATTGGAAAATTTGCAGCGTCCAGATGTTACATAAATGTGAAAAAAATTTTTGTGTTTGCAGTTCGCACATTTTTTAGGGTTTGCTGCATAAAAAAAAACAAAAAACATTTTTCTTTCCATTTATTTTAATAAGTGAAAAATGAATCAAGAAAGAAAAAAGTTTTCCAAGAAAAAAAATCCCTAGGAACACAATAGCTAGAACGGTTTCTTGAACAAATAACGTGGCTGCACCAAAACCACATGTGTGACCTGCAGCTCTGCCGGACCACAATGCAAAGTGTGAACACATCCTCGAAGAACTGTTTTTTTCTGGAACATATTTTCTTTTTTTTTTAAAAAAAGGCTATTTTCAAAATGTTGTTGTACAAAACACGTGCAAATATACAAACCGTCCAAAATAAAGACATTCAGAGAGGCTGGATCATCACATATAAATGTCAAGTCGGATCATATAATAAATCAATCACATCGTACAGCTGCATAACCTCCGAAAGCCTAACAATCGGAAAAAAAACACGCACACTTGTCAAGCGACCATTAGGCTATGTTCACACGGGGTATTTTGCCGAGTTTTTTGACGCGGAAACCGCGTTGCAAAACTCGGCAGAAACGGCCCGAGAACGCCTCCCATTGATTTCAATGGGAGGCGTCGGCGTCTTTTTCACGCGAGCAGTAAAACTGCCTCGCGGGAAGAAGAAGCGACATGCCCTATCTTCGGGCCCTTCCGCTTCTGACCTCCCATTGACTTCAATGGGAGGCAGGAGAAAGCGTATTTCTCGCTGTTTTATGCCCGCGGCGCTCAATGGCCGCGGGCGAAAAACAGCGCGATAATTGCCGCGAAAATCGGCGTGCAGGGAGAGGAATATCTGCCTCAAAGTTCCAAACGGAATTTTGAGGCAGATATTCCTCCCCCAAAATACTCCGTGTGAACATAGCCTTAAACCGCAGTGTCAATAGTCTCGATCCACCTGGACCAAATTTTCCCCCAAATTTATCTGGACATTTCCTGCTAAGATACAACTTTTTATACATAGGTATAGATTTATCCAGTGCAGTATACTCGGACTATCCGTATTCTTCCAAGCCATAATTAAAATCTTGCGGGCACAAAAAAGAACAAAACTAAATAATATCTTAGCATAGTGATTATGAATAACTTCATCCATAATGCCCAAGAGGCACATCTGGGAGGTAAGAAGTCGCGGCATAATGGGTATGAAGAAACTCCACCACCTCCGACCAAAAGGGGGCAATTCTAGGACACATCCAATGCAGAAAGGTACCAACCTCCGATTGACATCTAAAAGAACTATCTGAAGCCAATGCCCCCATTGGAGTGTAATAAATCCTATGCAGGGACTGTATGAGGAAGTCCCTTGCACTTACCACCGAATCAAAAAAGGAGGATTCTACCTCCCGCCAGTCCTCTGTCAAGGTGGGAACATCACCCCGCCATTGCAGATACGCCTTATCAAATGGCCTAGCACCCAGGGATGTCATGAAGGTGTATAATGGGGTAAGGACCTTTGAGAGATCCGGAGCCCCAAGAAGGTCCTCTAGCCTAGAGAACCCCACCTGAGGTGACAGAGCCAAATTGGGCACACCAGGCATGCCGCAACTGCAGGCAATGAAAAAAACACTTTTTCTGAAATGTTAAATCTTTCCTTCAGTTCAGAAAAGGATACAAAACCAGACTCCACCGTAAACACCGGACCCAAAAATTTGACCTCTGCCCCCGACCACATCGGAGCGATTCAAAATTAGGCAACCAAGGATTATTCCACAGTGGAATCCGAGGGGAGTATGAAGGGACCGTATTAACATGCAGCAGAGCATGCGCAGTCTTCCAAGCAACAGGCACCGTCCGGAGTGGCAGGGGTACGCAACCCGGAGACTTATACTGGAACATATTTTCTCACTGTTGAAAACTGCAATGTCCAGGTAGGAGATAATCTTGTTGTGTGACCGTGGTCTGTCCTGCAGGACACACCGAGCCCCTAAAGTTCAGTATCACACACCATGTGCCGCTATTCGGTGCCATCATCCAGCAACATATCATGGCGTCTGATGGAGAATGCCACAGTCGTTTTCCTCTCACATTTTTTGGGGATCCGAGAGAATAAAAAAAACAATAAACCCTTGTATGAAATCAGAGTCATAGAGAGGTCCAGTGTGGGCTCAGATTTCTACAGATCTGTATAACTTGTATGGCGCTCTACTACAGCCGTGTGCATGAGGTCTCAGCATTTGAAAATGGCGCAGTTTATAGGACTTGTTGCTCCATAGTCTGGTAAGACAATCACAGCTTTTTGGCCAAACGATAATAGATCATTTATAATTATATATGTAACTGGGCCTAGGACTGTCTCGCCAAAAAACCCTCCCGAAAAAATCGTTTTTGTTTTTATCATAGATTTTGAATTAAAATCCATTTTAACCCGTTAGTGACATAATTTTATCCATGATGACCAGCTGAACAGACAATGTTTTTTCGTTTATGCCGTTTACCATGCGGGATAAAGAATATATTCATTCTATGGTATGGGTCATTACAAACGTGGCGATACCAGTTATTTTGTTTTTCCATAATAAAAAAACATTGTGTAAGGAAAGAATTTTAGTTTATTTTTTCAGTACAACCACCAAAACCAGCATTGACCACGGCCTCTAACATGGAGTAAAGAAAAAAAAAACAAAAAAACCCCCATATGTGATAATCAGAGAGCAAGTATGATCTTTGATATGGGGTGGTGGTAGTGTTGTTTTATATCATTAGTAAAAGTCCATGTTACCCCTCCCCCTGGGGTCATCTGAATCCATACAGGGACATGAAAAGAATCACAGATTCCCCTCCTCTCCCTGCATGTTGTCAGCACGTCCATCTCTGCCCCCCCCCCCCCTTGCTCTTCACCCAGGCTGAAGTGAGAGCTGCCAGTACAGTGTATATATATATATATATATATATATATATATATATATATATATATATATATATATATATATATATATATATGCAGGTCCCACGTCATCCTCTAACTCAGGCTAGATCGTGACTGGAGCTGCAATCCCAGTCTTGTTTTAAAGATTGTTGGCTTTAAAACCAGACCCAAACCACGGCTCAAGCTCTATTCTAGCCGTGGCTACAGCCTTTAGTGTAGCAGCTCCCTCTGCACTCACACTGTCCAAGCTATGCTCGGGCTAAACTGTAAGGGCTTTCTCCTGCAGAACATAGACTGCTTTGGTGTTTTTCCGGGAGCTTAAAAAAAATAACCAATACTCACCTGTTAGTGCCAACACTCCGGTGGTCCCTGCCAATCTTTGTATAAATGTATTGCAGTAACGAGGGGTCATTCATCAGCAAGGCTGTAGCAGCCAATCACTGTCCTCAGTGGTCACATGCACGCTGCTGAGGATGGTGATTGCATGAATGGCACGTCATGGCTGCAGCAAAAGTAAACAAGACCGGCGGGAACCACTGGCGCTGGAACTGGTGAGTTTTGATTATTTTATGACAAAAGCGTTCCGGACCATAAATATTTAACCCACTGCACTCACCTGCTTCTCGTTCCCTGAATTACCAAATGTTTGTCTGATTCCCGTCTGAAGAATATTAGAAATTCCTTCCATGCTGAAACGCTGCAAAAGAGCAGAACTTTCGTCACAATGTGTGCAGTAAAGAGGGAAAGCAGCGGTGTGATAATCAGAGCTGGATTTACCATACAAAGAAACTAGGCATGTACCCAGGAGAACCGAGAATTAGGTCACTACTCGTATTTATTCATTTTTTGCTATATGACCCTGCTGGTACCTTCATGGGCATCTGGCCGTTTCTCTCGGAGCGGTTGCTCTGCAGACTGAGGCCCTTATCTTTCCTCCTCTTTTTCACAAGCTCTCTGTGTTCCTTCTGCTTGTTCTGGACCTCCAGGAGAGCCGATATAAAGGAATTCTTCACCTCCTTCTCAAACTCCAGCTCATCCCGTCGAGCAAGATGCTGCACCAGCTCCTCAGAATAGTCGCAGATTGCACGCTCCACTCGCTCCAGTAGTTGCGACAACTCCTCAATGCTCATGTGCTGCAGACCTGCTGGATGTGACCGACGTGGATACAGGAGAAAATTTTATTCTACAGCAATCAAAACTATATAACAAAATAATTATCTTACAGATGACGGGTTCATAGCCGCCTGTATGTCGTCATTTCACAACTACCATCCTTCTGTTTTATGAGAGATTTAGCAAATTGGAAACTAGTCTTCAGAATCTGGTTTTACTAGAGAATTTCCGGGGTTTAAGGCGGTCAGCATGTCACTGTACAATCAATTCTCATCTAAGGGTTCTTTTACACCGGCCAATTTTGGCCGAAAAAACGAGCGCTGATCAGGGAGACAGATCGTTGATCGGCACTCGTTTGCTCCTTTCACAAGGAGCTACGATCAGTAACGTATGGGGATGAGCGCTCGTTACCACGATCTCTCGTCCCCATACATTTCTATCGCGTTGGTAGCGCGTCTCCCTGTCTACACACCAGGATGTGCTGCTAACAACGATAATATTTTGTGCTGCATAAACGTTACAATCAGCCAATGAATACTTATTTTGATAATTCGCCCTTGTAAAAGAGCCTTTAGAGGTTGCAATTTTTTTTCGCATATCTATGTCTTAGGGTACACGAACAGACAGCGTAAACCCTGTGGATTTTCCGCAACGGATTCATTGCGGAAAATCCGCAGCGTTTTACAGTAGCAGCAGTGTGGGTGAGATTTCAACAAATCCCGTCCCCACACTGCGGAAAAATCTGGTATCTTCAACCGCAGCATGTCCATTAATGCTGCGTATTCGCAGCTCTTCTGTAGCAGGTTTTCCCATTGAATTCAATGGGGTGCTTAAACCCGCAACAAAGCGGTGTGTGATGCGATATTTGCAGCGGAATCACAGCGATACCGCCGCAAAAGTCGCAAGTAAGAAAAAATAATAAAGTTACACTTGCCCAGAGTTCCTTGGATGATGTATCATCCCATGTGACCACTGCAGCCAATCACAGGCTGCAGCATCACATGGCCTGCAACGTCATCCCAGGAGGCCGGACTACGCGTCGAGAAGAAGGAGGGGGTAAGTTTGAACGCTTTTTTTTGTTCTTTTCCAGCGCCGCATCGGAGCTGAGATTCCGCCGGAAAAATGCACCATTGCGATTTTCCGGACAGCATTCCCTGCGGTGTTCAGGGCGGATACGCCGCGCAGCTTGACGCAGTGTATCCTCCCTGACTACGCGGTGTGTGTTCCTACCCTTAAAGAGGTTTTCCTGGAGTTTTAAAATTAGTGACCGTAGGAAATGTGCTAAAATAAAAACTAACCAATACTCACCTGTAATATCCCCTGACACTCCAGTGGTTCTCGCCAGTCTGTGTACTTTGCTGCAGCGACGACGTTACGATCATGCACGTGGCCGTTGCAGTCAATCGCTGTTCTCGGCGGTGCCGCTTGCTTGTACGGCACGAGACCGCCGAGGACAGCGATTGGCTACTGCTGCCACGTTGAATGACACGCCATCACTGCAAGACATTTTATTATTATTTTTGTTCAGATTTCCTACTGTTTTTTAAACTCCCAGAAAACCCCTTTCAAAGAGCCCTGGGCCAGCTACATATAATTATAGTATATAACATATGCCAATTAGAATTTGTCCAAAAATCTGTTATCGCGTCCGAGCATAAAACGTTTTTCCACTTCAGAGCGTTTTCCTTGTGCTCCAAAGGCCGGGCTTTGCCTATATAGTAGGGTGTAGGAGAAAGCTGAACGACTACTGCACGTTGATCGATACATCAATGCTCTTTGTTTGAATTACTCCAGCATGTTTCAATGATTGGCCACCAGGGGGCACTGTGACCATGCATTTACATTTTGTGAGCTACATGCAGTGTGTCATGACTTGAAGACATTGGCGGTATATTGCAGATACTTGGAGATATGTCCTTACCCTCTGTGGTCCAGTTATTGTTGAAGTTCTGACTCAGGGCCTGCATTTCCTGGAGGAGAACAGAGTCTGAACGAGACGAAATCTCTTCAAGGTCATTCTCTTCTTCATCCAGTTCTTCCTCAGGGTCCGGTGAGTTCTGCATCATCTCCTCAATCTCTTCAATCACCTGCAGAGAAAACCGACATTATATATTGGGAAGCAAAACGTCTCCTCTCATATCAAAACATCCGTAAAGAAAGGCCAATTATATTTATAAAATGTTTCCTGAAAGCTACAGCTTCACATGCAATATCTCAGGATCTGTTCACACTAGTGTTTAGGTTTCCATTGCCCCCGACGGTCAGAATATCATGCGGTAAATTAAAAAAAAACAAAAAACTGACAGATCCATTATAAATCAATGGGAACAAATCGTATAAGTCATATGTGTCATGAATCGTGTAAAGAAAAAAAAAAAAAAAGGAGTGATGACACCAGTGTGAACAGAGCCGCATTACAGCGATACATTATATAAAGAATTGCTGACACTGAAGTGCACTAAAACATAAATAATAACGTGTCTGTGACAGGGAAATTAGATCCAGCGCTGCGAGATATGTTGGCGCTATATAAGCAACAGAAATAAACAAATCTGTGTTGTTTTCATATTGAGATTTTATTTATGTTGTGTATTCTGATCGGTTTTTTGTTCCATAATACAGATATAAATATGAGGCTGCATATTATTTCAGGCTCCGTTGATTTCAATAATGTGGTACCAATACAGACAACAAAAGAACACGCTGCATATTTGTAATATGAACATAGACTATGGCCGCACTGACTGACATTAGCTCTATATACACCGTGTTCCAAATTATTATGCAAATTGGATTTAAGTGTCATAAACATTTAATTATTAGTTTTTCAATGAAACTCATGGATGGTCTTGTGTCTTAGGGCTCTTTGGATCATTGTAATCCATCTCAGACACCTGTGATAATTAGTTTGCCAGGTGTGCCCAATCAGAGGAAAACTACTTAAGAAGAACGTTCCACATTATTAAGCAGCCACAGGTTTCAAGCAATATGGGAAAGAAAAAGGATCTCTCTGCTGCCGAAAAGCGTGAAATAGTGCAATACCTTGGACAAGGTATGAAAACATTGGATATTTCAAGAAAACGTAAGCGTGATCATCGTACTGTGAAGAGATTTGTGGCTGATTCAGAGCACAGACGGGTTCGTTCAGATAAAGGCATAATGAGGAAGGTTTCTGCCAGACAAATTAATAGGATTAGGAGAGCATCTGCTAAAATGCCATTGCAAAGCAGCAAACAGGTATTTGAAGCCGCTGGTGCCTCTGGAGTCCCGCGAACCTCAAGGTGTAGGATCCTCCAGAGGTTTGCAAGTGTGCATAAAGCTATTATTCGGCCACCCCTAAACAATGCTCACAAGCAGAAGCGGTCGCAGTGGGCTCAGAAATACATGAAGACTCATTTTCAAACCGTGTTGTTTACTGATGAGTGCCGTGCAAGCCTGGATGGTCCAGATGGATGGAGTAGTGGATGGTTGGTGAATGGCCACCACGTCAGCAAGGAGGTGGCGGAGTCATGTTTTGGGATGGAATCATGGGGAGAGAGCTGGTAGGCCCCTTTAGGGTCCCTGACGGTGTGAAAATTACCTCTGCAAAGTACGTAGAGTTTATGACTGACCACTTTCTTCCGTGGTACAAAAAGAAGAACCGTGCCTTCCGTAGCAAAATTATCTTCATGCATGACAATGCACCATCTCATGCTGCAAAGAATACCTCTGTGTCATTGGCTGCTATGGGCATAAAAAGAGAGAAACTCATGGTGTGGCCCCCCATGATCCACTGACCTCGACCCTGTTGAGAACCTTTGGAGCATCCTCAAGCAAAATATCTATGAGGGTGGGAGGCCGTTCACATCAAAATAGAAGCTCTGGGAGGCTATTCTGACATCCTGCAAAGATATTCAAGTAGAAACTGTCCAAATACTCACAAATTCAATGGATGCAAGAATTGTGCAGGTGATATCAGAGAAGGGGTCCTATGTATCATGTAACTTGTGCTGTGCAGGTGATATCAGAGGAGGGTCCTGTGTAACATGTAACTTGTGCAGTGCAGGTGATATCAGAGGAGGGTCCTGTGTAACATGTAACTTGTCCTGTGCAGGTGATATCAGAGAAGGGTCCTGTGTAACATGTAACTTGTCCTGTGCAGGTGATATCAGAGAAGGGGTCCTATGTTACATGTAACTTGTCCTGTGCAGGTGATATCAGAGAAGGGTCCTGTGTAACATGTAACTTGTGCTGTGCAGGTGATATCAGAGGAGGGTCCTGTGTAACATGTAACTTGTGCTGTGCAGGTGATATCAGAGGAGGGTCCTGTGTAACATGTAACTTGTGCTGTGCAGGTGATATCAGAGGAGGGTCCTGTGTAACATGTAACTTGTGCTGTGCAGGTGATATCAGAGAAGGGTCCTGTGTAACATGTAACTTGTGCTGTGCAGGTGATATCAGAGAAGGGTCCTGTGTAACATGTAACTTGTGCTGTGCAGGTGATATCAGAGAAGGGTCCTGTGTAACATGTAACTTGTGCTGTGCAGGTGATATCAGAGGAGGGTCCTGTGTAACATGTAACTTGTGCTGTGCAGGTGATATCAGAGAAGGGTCCTGTGTAACATGTAACTTGTGCTGTGCAGGTGATATCAGAGGAGGGTCCTGTGTAACATGTAACTTGTCCTGTGCAGGTGATATCAGAGGAGGGTCCTGTGTAACATGTAACTTGTGCTGTGCAGGTGATATCAGAGAAGGGTCCTGTGTAACATGTAACTTGTGCTGTGCAGGTGATATCAGAGAAGGGTCCTGTGTAACATGTAACTTGTGCTGTGCAGGTGATATCAGAGAAGGGTCCTGTGTAACATGTAACTTGTCCTGTGCAGGTGATATCAGAGGAGGGTCCTGTGTAACATGTAACTTGTCCTGTGCAGGTGATATCAGAGGAGGGTCCTGTGTAACATGTAACTTGTGCTGTGCAGGTGATATCAGAGGAGGGTCCTGTGTAACATGTAACTTGTCCTGTGCAGGTGATATCAGAGAAGGGTCCTGTGTAACATGTAACTTGTCCTGTGCAGGTGATATCAGAGAAGGGTCCTGTGTAACATGTAACTTGTGCTGTGCAGGCGATATCAGAGAAGGGTCCTGTGTAACATGTAACTTGTGCTGTGCAGGTGATATCAGAGGAGGGTCCTGTGTAACATGTAACTTGTGCTGTGCAGGCGATATCAGAGAAGGGTCCTGTGTAACATGTAACTTGTGCGGGTGATATCAGAGAAGGGTCCTGTGTGACATGTAACTTGTGCTGTGCAGGTGATATCAGAGAAGGGTCCTGTGTAACATGTAACTTGTGCTGTGCAGGTGATATCAGAGGAGGGTCCTGTGTAACATGTAACTTGTGCTGTGCAGGCGATATCAGAGAAGGGTCCTGTGTAACATGTAACTTGTGCTGTGCAGGCGATATCAGAGAAGGGTCCTGTGTAACATGTAACTTGTGCGGGTGATATCAGAGAAGGGTCCTGTGTGACATGTAACTTGTGCTGTGCAGGTGATATCAGAGAAGGGTCCTGTGTAACATGTAACTTGTGCTGTGCAGGTGATATCAGAGAAGGGTCCTGTGTAACATGTAACTTGTGCTGTGCAGGTGATATCAGAGAAGGGTCCTGTGTAACATGTAACTTGTCCTGTGCAGGTGATATCAGAGAAGGGTCCTGTGTAACATGTAACTTGTGCTGTGCAGGTGATATCAGAGAAGGGTCCTGTGTAACATGTAACTTGTCCTGTGCAGGTGATATCAGAGGAGGGTCCTGTGTAACATGTAACTTGTGCTGTGCAGGTGATATCAGAGAAGGGTCCTGTGTAACATGTAACTTGTGCTGTGCAGGTGATATCAGAGGAGGGTCCTGTGTAACATGTAACTTGTCCTGTGCAGGTGATATCAGAGAAGGGTCCTGTGTAACATGTAACTTGTCCTGTGCAGGTGATATCAGAGGAGGGTCCTGTGTAACATGTAACTTGTGCTGTGCAGGTGATATCAGAGGAGGGTCCTGTGTAACATGTAACTTGTGCTGTGCAGGTGATATCAGAGAAGGGTCCTGTGTAACATGTAACTTGTGCTGTGCAGGTGATATCAGAGAAGGGTCCTGTGTAACATGTAACTTGTGCTGTGCAGGTGATATCAGAGAAGGGTCCTGTGTAACATGTAACTTGTGCTGTGCAGGTGATATCAGAGAAGGGTCCTGTGTAACATGTAACTTGTGCTGTGCAGGTGATATCAGAGAAGGGTCCTGTGTAACATGTAACTTGTGCTGTGCAGGTGATATCAGAGAAGGGTCCTGTGTAACATGTAACTTGTGCTGTGCAGGTGATATCAGAGGAGGGTCCTGTGTAACATGTAACTTGTGCTGTGCAGGTGATATCAGAGGAGGGTCCTGTGTAACATGTAACTTGTGCTGTGCAGGTGATATCAGAGAAGGGTCCTGTGTGACATGTAACTTGTGCTGTGCAGGTGATATCAGAGAAGGGTCCTGTGTAACATGTAACTTGTGCTGTGCAGGTGACATCAGAGAAGGGTCCTGTGTAACATGTAACTTGTGCTGTGCAGGTGATATCAGAGGAGGGTCCTGTGTAACATGTAACTTGTGCTGTGCAGGTGATATCAGAGGAGGGTCCTGTGTAACATGTAACTTGTGCTGTGCAGGTGATATCAGAGGAGGGTCCTGTGTAACATGTAACTTGTGCTGTGCAGGTGATATCAGAGAAGGGTCCTGTGTAACATGTAACTTGTGCTGTGCAGGTGATATCAGAGGAGGGTCCTGTGTAACATGTAACTTGTGCTGTGCAGGTGATATCAGAGAAGGGTCCTGTGTAACATGTAACTTGTGCTGTGCAGGTGATATCAGAGAAGGGTCCTGTGTAACATGTAACTTGTCCTGTGCAGGTGATATCAGAGAAGGGTCCTGTGTGACATGTAACTTGTCCTGTGCAGGTGATATCAGAGAAGGGTCCTGTGTAACATGTAACTTGTGCTGTGCAGGTGATATCAGAGAAGGGTCCTGTGTGACATGTAACTTGTGCTGTGCAGGTGATATCAGAGGAGGGTCCTGTGTAACATGTAACTTGTCCTGTACAGGTGATATCAGAGAAGGGTCCTGTGTAACATGTAACTTGTCCTGTGCAGGTGATATCAGAGGAGGGTCCTGTGTAACATGTAACTTGTGCTGTGCGGGTGATATCAGAGAAGGGTCCTGTGTAACATGTAACTTGTGCTGTGCAGGTGATATCAGAGGAGGGTCCTGTGTAACATGTAACTTGTGCTGTGCAGGTGATATCAGAGGAGGGTCCTGTGTAACATGTAACTTATCCTGTGCAGGTGATATCAGAGAAGGGTCCTGTGTAACATGTAACTTGTCCTGTGCAGGTGATATCAGAGAAGGGTCCTGTGTAACATGTAACTTGTCCTGTGCAGGTGATATCAGAGGAGGGTCCTGTGTAACATGTAACTTGTGCTGTGCAGGTGATATCAGAGGAGGGTCCTGTGTAACATGTAACTTGTGCTGTGCAGGTGATATCAGAGAAGGGTCCTGTGTAACATGTAACTTGTGCTGTGCAGGTGATATCAGAGAAGGGTCCTGTGTAACATGTAACTTGTGCTGTGCAGGTGATATCAGAGAAGGGTCCTGTGTAACATGTAACTTGTCCTGTGCAGGTGATATCAGAGAAGGGTCCTGTGTGACATGTAACTTGTCCTGTGCAGGTGATATCAGAGAAGGGTCCTGTGTAACATGTAACTTGTGCTGTGCAGGTGATATCAGAGGAGGGTCCTGTGTAACATGTAACTTGTGCTGTGCAGGTGATATCAGAGGAGGGTCCTGTGTAACATGTAACTTGTGCTGTGCAGGTGATATCAGAGAAGGGTCCTGTGTAACATGTAACTTGTGCTGTGCAGGTGATATCAGAGGAGGGTCCTGTGTAACATGTAACTTGTCCTGTGCAGGTGATATCAGAGAAGGGTCCTGTGTAACATGTAACTTGTCCTGTGCAGGTGATATCAGAGGAGGGTCCTGTGTAACATGTAACTTGTGCTGTGCAGGTGATATCAGAGGAGGGTCCTGTGTAACATGTAACTTGTGCTGTGCAGGTGATATCAGAGAAGGGTCCTGTGTAACATGTAACTTGTGCTGTGCAGGTGATATCAGAGAAGGGTCCTGTGTAACATGTAACTTGTGCTGTGCAGGTGATATCAGAGAAGGGTCCTGTGTAACATGTAACTTGTCCTGTGCAGGTGATATCAGAGAAGGGTCCTGTGTAACATGTAACTTGTCCTGTGCAGGTGATATCAGAGAAGGGTCCTGTGTAACATGTAACTTGTCCTGTGCAGGTGATATCAGAGGAGGGTCCTGTGTAACATGTAACTTGTGCTGTGCAGGTGATATCAGAGGAGGGTCCTGTGTAACATGTAACTTGTCCTGTGCAGGTGATATCAGAGAAGGGTCCTGTGTAACATGTAACTTGTCCTGTGCAGGTGATATCAGAGAAGGGTCCTGTGTAACATGTAACTTGTCCTGTGCAGGTGATATCAGAGAAGGGTCCTGTGTAACATGTAACTTGTCCTGTGCAGGTGATATCAGAGAAGGGTCCTGTGTAACATGTAACTTGTCCTGTGCAGGTGATATCAGAGGAGGGTCCTGTGTAACATGTAACTTGTCCTGTGCAGGTGATATCAGAGTAGGGTCCTGTGTAACATGTAACTTGTGCTGTGCAGGCGATATCAGAGAAGGGTCCTGTGTAACATGTAACTTGTGCTGTGCAGGCGATATCAGAGTAGGGTCCTGTGTAACATGTAACTTGTGCTGTGCAGGCGATATCAGAGAAGGGTCCTGTGTAACATGTAACTTGTGCTGTGCAGGCGATATCAGAGTAGGGTCCTGTGTAACATGTAACTTGTGCTGTGCAGGCGATATCAGAGAAGGGTCCTGTGTAACATGTAACTTGTGCTGTGCAGGCGATATCAGAGGAGGGTCCTGTGTAACATGTAACTTGTGCTGTGCAGGTGATATCAGAGAAGGGTCCTGTGTGACATGTAACTTGTGCTGTGCAGGTGATATCAGAGAAGGGTCCTGTGTAACATGTAACTTGTGCTGTGCAGGTGATATCAGAGAAGGGTCCTGTGTAACATGTAACTTGTCCTGTGCAGGTGATATCAGAGAAGGGTCCTGTGTAACATGTAACTTGTGCTGTGCAGGTGATATCAGAGAAGGGTCCTGTGTAACATGTAACTTGTGCTGTGCAGGTGATATCAGAGGAGGGTCCTGTGTAACATGTAACTTGTGCTGTGCAGGTGATATCAGAGAAGGGTCCTGTGTAACATGTAACTTGTGCTGTGCAGGTGATATCAGAGAAGGGTCCTGTGTAACATGTAACTTGTCCTGTGCAGGTGATATCAGAGGAGGGTCCTGTGTAACATGTAACTTGTGCTGTGCAGGTGATATCAGAGGAGGGTCCTGTGTAACATGTAACTTGTGCTGTGCAGGTGATATCAGAGAAGGGTCCTGTGTAACATGTAACTTGTGCTGCGCAGGTGATATCAGAGAAGGGTCCTGTGTGACATGTAACTTGTGCTGTGCAGGTGATATCAGAGGAGGGTCCTGTGTAACATGTAACTTGTGCTGTGCAGGTGATATCAGAGAAGGGTCCTGTGTAACATGTAACTTGTCCTGTGCAGGTGATATCAGAGAAGGGTCCTGTGTGACATGTAACTTGTCCTGTGCAGGTGATATCAGAGAAGGGTCCTGTGTAACATGTAACTTGTGCTGTGCAGGTGATATCAGAGGAGGGTCCTGTGTAACATGTAACTTGTGCTGTGCAGGTGATATCAGAGGAGGGTCCTGTGTAACATGTAACTTGTGCTGTGCAGGTGATATCAGAGAAGGGTCCTGTGTAACATGTAACTTGTCCTGTGCAGGTGATATCAGAGAAGGGTCCTGTGTAACATGTAACTTGTCCTGTGCAGGTGATATCAGAGGAGGGTCCTGTGTAACATGTAACTTGTCCTGTGCAGGTGATATCAGAGTAGGGTCCTGTGTAACATGTAACTTGTGCTGTGCAGGCGATATCAGAGAAGGGTCCTGTGTAACATGTAACTTGTGCTGTGCAGGCGATATCAGAGAAGGGTCCTGTGTAACATGTAACTTGTGCGGGTGATATCAGAGAAGGGTCCTGTGTGACATGTAACTTGTCCTGTGCAGGTGATATCAGAGGAGGGTCCTGTGTAACATGTAACTTGTGCTGTGCAGGTGATATCAGAGAAGGGTCCTGTGTAACATGTAACTTGTCCTGTGCAGGTGATATCAGAGGAGGGTCCTGTGTAACATGTAACTTGTGCTGTGCAGGTGATATCAGAGAAGGGTCCTGTGTAACATGTAACTTGTGCTGTGCAGGTGATATCAGAGAAGGGTCCTGTGTAACATGTAACTTGTGCTGTGCAGGTGATATCAGAGAAGGGTCCTGTGTAACATGTAACTTGTGCTGTGCAGGTGATATCAGAGAAGGGTCCTGTGTAACATGTAACTTGTGCTGTGCAGGTGATATCAGAGAAGGGTCCTGTGTAACATGTAACTTGTGCTGTGCAGGTGATATCAGAGAAGGGTCCTGTGTAACATGTAACTTGTCCTGTGCAGGTGATATCAGAGGAGGGTCCTGTGTAACATGTAACTTGTCCTGTGCAGGTGATATCAGAGAAGGGTCCTGTGTAACATGTAACTTGTGCTGTGCAGGTGATATCAGAGAAGGGTCCTGTGTAACATGTAACTTGTCCTGTGCAGGTGATATCAGAGAAGGGTCCTGTGTAACATGTAACTTGTGCTGTGCCGGTGATATCAGAGAAGGGTCCTGTGTAACATGTAACTTGTGCTGTGCAGGTGATATCAGAGAAGGGTCCTGTGTAACATGTAACTTGTCCTGTGCAGGTGATATCAGAGAAGGGTCCTGTGTAACATGTAACTTGTGCTGTGCCGGTGATATCAGAGAAGGGTCCTGTGTAACATGTAACTTGTGCTGTGCAGGTGATATCAGAGGAGGGTCCTGTGTAACATGTAACTTGTCCTGTGCAGGTGATATCAGAGAAGGGTCCTGTGTAACATGTAACTTGTGCTGTGCAGGTGATATCAGAGAAGGGTCCTGTGTAACATGTAACTTGTGCTGTGCAGGTGATATCAGAGAAGGGTCCTGTGTAACATGTAACTTGTCCTGTGCAGGTGATATCAGAGAAGGGTCCTGTGTAACATGTAACTTGTGCTGTGCAGGTGATATCAGAGAAGGGTCCTGTGTAACATGTAACTTGTGCTGTGCAGGTGATATCAGAGGAGGGTCCTGTGTAACATGTAACTTGTGCTGTGCAGGTGATATCAGAGGAGGGTCCTGTGTAACATGTAACTTGTGCTGTGCAGGTGATATCAGAGGAGGTTCCTGTGTAACATGTAACTTGTGCTGTGCAGGTGATATCAGAGAAGGGTCCTGTGTAACATGTAACTTGTGCTGTGCAGGTGATATCAGAGGAGGGTCCTGTGTAACATGTAACTTGTGCTGTGCAGGTGATATCAGAGAAGGGTCCTGTGTAACATGTAACTTGTGCTGTGCAGGTGATCTCAGAGAAGGGTCCTGTGTAACATGTAACTTGTCCTGTGCAGGTGATATCAGAGAAGGGTCCTGTGTAACATGTAACTTGTCCTGTGCAGGTGATATCAGAGAAGGGTCCTGTGTAACATGTAACTTGTGCTGTGCAGGTGATATCAGAGAAGGGTCCTGTGTAACATGTAACTTGTGCTGTGCGGGTGATATCAGAGGAGGGTCCTGTGTAACATGTAACTTGTGCTGTGCAGGTGATATCAGAGGAGGGTCCTGTGTAACATGTAACTTGTGCTGTGCAGGTGATATCAGAGAAGGGTCCTGTGTAACATGTAACTTGTGCTGTGCAGGTGATATCAGAGGAGGGTCCTGTGTAACATGTAACTTGTCCTGTGCAGGTGATATCAGAGAAGGGTCCTGTGTAACATGTAACTTGTCCTGTACAGGTGATATCAGAGAAGGGTCCTGTGTAACATGTAACTTGTGCTGTGCGGGTGATATCAGAGGAGGGTCCTGTGTAACATGTAACTTGTCCTGTGCAGGTGATATCAGAGGAGGGTCCTGTGTAACATGTAACTTGTCCTGTGCAGGTGATATCAGAGGAGGGTCCTGTGTAACATGTAACTTGTGCTGTACAGGTGATATCAGAGAAGGGTCCTGTGTAACATGTAACTTGTCCTGTGCAGGTGATATCAGAGGAGGGTCCTGTGTAACATATCACCTGCACAGCACAAGTTACATCAGAGAAGGGTCCTGTGTAACATGTAACTTGTGCTGTGCAGGTGATATCAGAGAAGGGTCCTGTGTAACATGTAACTTGTGCTGTGCAGGTGATATCAGAGAAGGGTCCTGTGTAACATGTAACTTGTCCTGTGCAGGTGATATCAGAGAAGGGTCCTGTGTGACATGTAACTTGTGCTGTGCAGGTGATATCAGAGGAGGGTCCTGTGTAACATGTAACTTGTGCTGTGCAGGTGATATCAGAGGAGGGTCCTGTGTAACATGTAACTTGTGCTGTGCAGGTGATATCAGAGAAGGGTCCTGTGTGACATGTAACTTGTCCTGTGCAGGTGATATCAGAGAAGGGTCCTGTGTAACATGTAACTTGTGCTGTGCAGGTGATATCAGAGAAGGGTCCTGTGTAACATGTAACTTGTCCTGTGCAGGTGATATCAGAGAAGGGTCCTGTGTAACATGTAACTTGTCCTGTGCAGGTGATATCAGAGGAGGGTCCTGTGTAACATGTAACTTGTGCTGTGCAGGTGATATCAGAGAAGGGTCCTGTGTAACATGTAACTTGTCCTGTGCAGGTGATATCAGAGGAGGGTCCTGTGTAACATGTAACTTGTCCTGTGCAGGTGATATCAGAGGAGGGTCCTGTGTAACATGTAACTTGTCCTGTGCAGGTGATATCAGAGAAGGGTCCTGTGTAACATGTAACTTGTGCTGTGCAGGTGATATCAGAGGAGGGTCCTGTGTAACATGTAACTTGTGCTGTGCAGGTGATATCAGAGGAGGGTCCTGTGTAACATGTAACTTGTGCTGTGCAGGTGATATCAGAGGAGGGTCCTGTGTAACATGTAACTTGTCCTGTGCAGGTGATATCAGAGAAGGGTCCTGTGTAACATGTAACTTGTCCTGTACAGGTGATATCAGAGAAGGGTCCTGTGTAACATGTAACTTGTGCTGTGCGGGTGATATCAGAGGAGGGTCCTGTGTAACATGTAACTTGTCCTGTGCAGGTGATATCAGAGGAGGGTCCTGTGTAACATGTAACTTGTCCTGTGCAGGTGATATCAGAGGAGGGTCCTGTGTAACATGTAACTTGTGCTGTACAGGTGATATCAGAGAAGGGTCCTGTGTAACATGTAACTTGTCCTGTGCAGGTGATATCAGAGGAGGGTCCTGTGTAACATGTAACTTGTGCTGTGCAGGTGATATCAGAGAAGGGTCCTGTGTAACATGTAACTTGTGCTGTGCAGGTGATATCAGAGAAGGGTCCTGTGTAACATGTAACTTGTGCTGTGCAGGTGATATCAGAGAAGGGTCCTGTGTAACATGTAACTTGTCCTGTGCAGGTGATATCAGAGAAGGGTCCTGTGTGACATGTAACTTGTGCTGTGCAGGTGATATCAGAGGAGGGTCCTGTGTAACATGTAACTTGTGCTGTGCAGGTGATATCAGAGGAGGGTCCTGTGTAACATGTAACTTGTGCTGTGCAGGTGATATCAGAGAAGGGTCCTGTGTAACATGTAACTTGTGCTGTGCAGGTGATATCAGAGAAGGGTCCTGTGTAACATGTAACTTGTGCTGTGCCGGTGATATCAGAGAAGGGTCCTGTGTAACATGTAACTTGTGCTGTGCAGGTGATATCAGAGAAGGGTCCTGTGTAACATGTAACTTGTGCTGTGCAGGTGATATCAGAGGAGGGTCCTGTGTAACATGTAACTTGTGCTGTGCAGGTGATATCAGAGAAGGGTCCTGTGTAACATGTAACTTGTGCTGCGCAGGTGATATCAGAGAAGGGTCCTGTGTGACATGTAACTTGTGCTGTGCAGGTGATATCAGAGGAGGGTCCTGTGTAACATGTAACTTGTGCTGTGCAGGTGATATCAGAGAAGGGTCCTGTGTAACATGTAACTTGTCCTGTGCAGGTGATATCAGAGAAGGGTCCTGTGTGACATGTAACTTGTCCTGTGCAGGTGATATCAGAGAAGGGTCCTGTGTAACATGTAACTTGTGCTGTGCAGGTGATATCAGAGGAGGGTCCTGTGTAACATGTAACTTGTGCTGTGCAGGTGATATCAGAGGAGGGTCCTGTGTAACATGTAACTTGTGCTGTGCAGGTGATATCAGAGAAGGGTCCTGTGTAACATGTAACTTGTCCTGTGCAGGTGATATCAGAGAAGGGTCCTGTGTAACATGTAACTTGTCCTGTGCAGGTGATATCAGAGGAGGGTCCTGTGTAACATGTAACTTGTCCTGTGCAGGTGATATCAGAGTAGGGTCCTGTGTAACATGTAACTTGTGCTGTGCAGGCGATATCAGAGAAGGGTCCTGTGTAACATGTAACTTGTGCTGTGCAGGCGATATCAGAGAAGGGTCCTGTGTAACATGTAACTTGTGCGGGTGATATCAGAGAAGGGTCCTGTGTGACATGTAACTTGTCCTGTGCAGGTGATATCAGAGGAGGGTCCTGTGTAACATGTAACTTGTGCTGTGCAGGTGATATCAGAGAAGGGTCCTGTGTAACATGTAACTTGTCCTGTGCAGGTGATATCAGAGGAGGGTCCTGTGTAACATGTAACTTGTGCTGTGCAGGTGATATCAGAGAAGGGTCCTGTGTAACATGTAACTTGTGCTGTGCAGGTGATATCAGAGAAGGGTCCTGTGTAACATGTAACTTGTGCTGTGCAGGTGATATCAGAGAAGGGTCCTGTGTAACATGTAACTTGTGCTGTGCAGGTGATATCAGAGAAGGGTCCTGTGTAACATGTAACTTGTGCTGTGCAGGTGATATCAGAGAAGGGTCCTGTGTAACATGTAACTTGTGCTGTGCAGGTGATATCAGAGAAGGGTCCTGTGTAACATGTAACTTGTCCTGTGCAGGTGATATCAGAGGAGGGTCCTGTGTAACATGTAACTTGTCCTGTGCAGGTGATATCAGAGAAGGGTCCTGTGTAACATGTAACTTGTGCTGTGCAGGTGATATCAGAGAAGGGTCCTGTGTAACATGTAACTTGTCCTGTGCAGGTGATATCAGAGGAGGGTCCTGTGTAACATGTAACTTGTGCTGTGCAGGTGATATCAGAGGAGGGTCCTGTGTAACATGTAACTTGTGCTGTGCAGGTGATATCAGAGAAGGGTCCTGTGTAACATGTAACTTGTGCTGTGCAGGTGATATCAGAGAAGGGTCCTGTGTAACATGTAACTTGTGCTGTGCAGGTGATATCAGAGAAGGGTCCTGTGTAACATGTAACTTGTGCTGTGCCGGTGATATCAGAGAAGGGTCCTGTGTAACATGTAACTTGTGCTGTGCAGGTGATATCAGAGAAGGGTCCTGTGTAACATGTAACTTGTGCTGTGCAGGTGATATCAGAGAAGGGTCCTGTGTAACATGTAACTTGTCCTGTGCAGGTGATATCAGAGAAGGGTCCTGTGTAACATGTAACTTGTGCTGTGCAGGTGATATCAGAGAAGGGTCCTGTGTAACATGTAACTTGTGCTGTGCAGGTGATATCAGAGGAGGGTCCTGTGTAACATGTAACTTGTGCTGTGCAGGTGATATCAGAGGAGGGTCCTGTGTAACATGTAACTTGTGCTGTGCAGGTGATATCAGAGGAGGTTCCTGTGTAACATGTAACTTGTGCTGTGCAGGTGATATCAGAGAAGGGTCCTGTGTAACATGTAACTTGTGCTGTGCAGGTGATATCAGAGGAGGGTCCTGTGTAACATGTAACTTGTGCTGTGCAGGTGATATCAGAGAAGGGTCCTGTGTAACATGTAACTTGTGCTGTGCAGGTGATCTCAGAGAAGGGTCCTGTGTAACATGTAACTTGTCCTGTGCAGGTGATATCAGAGAAGGGTCCTGTGTAACATGTAACTTGTCCTGTGCAGGTGATATCAGAGAAGGGTCCTGTGTAACATGTAACTTGTGCTGTGCAGGTGATATCAGAGAAGGGTCCTGTGTAACATGTAACTTGTGCTGTGCGGGTGATATCAGAGGAGGGTCCTGTGTAACATGTAACTTGTGCTGTGCAGGTGATATCAGAGGAGGGTCCTGTGTAACATGTAACTTGTGCTGTGCAGGTGATATCAGAGAAGGGTCCTGTGTAACATGTAACTTGTGCTGTGCAGGTGATATCAGAGGAGGGTCCTGTGTAACATGTAACTTGTCCTGTGCAGGTGATATCAGAGAAGGGTCCTGTGTAACATGTAACTTGTCCTGTACAGGTGATATCAGAGAAGGGTCCTGTGTAACATGTAACTTGTGCTGTGCGGGTGATATCAGAGGAGGGTCCTGTGTAACATGTAACTTGTCCTGTGCAGGTGATATCAGAGGAGGGTCCTGTGTAACATGTAACTTGTCCTGTGCAGGTGATATCAGAGGAGGGTCCTGTGTAACATGTAACTTGTGCTGTACAGGTGATATCAGAGAAGGGTCCTGTGTAACATGTAACTTGTCCTGTGCAGGTGATATCAGAGGAGGGTCCTGTGTAACATATCACCTGCACAGCACAAGTTACATCAGAGAAGGGTCCTGTGTAACATGTAACTTGTGCTGTGCAGGTGATATCAGAGAAGGGTCCTGTGTAACATGTAACTTGTGCTGTGCAGGTGATATCAGAGAAGGGTCCTGTGTAACATGTAACTTGTCCTGTGCAGGTGATATCAGAGAAGGGTCCTGTGTGACATGTAACTTGTGCTGTGCAGGTGATATCAGAGGAGGGTCCTGTGTAACATGTAACTTGTGCTGTGCAGGTGATATCAGAGGAGGGTCCTGTGTAACATGTAACTTGTGCTGTGCAGGTGATATCAGAGAAGGGTCCTGTGTGACATGTAACTTGTCCTGTGCAGGTGATATCAGAGAAGGGTCCTGTGTAACATGTAACTTGTGCTGTGCAGGTGATATCAGAGAAGGGTCCTGTGTAACATGTAACTTGTCCTGTGCAGGTGATATCAGAGAAGGGTCCTGTGTAACATGTAACTTGTCCTGTGCAGGTGATATCAGAGGAGGGTCCTGTGTAACATGTAACTTGTGCTGTGCAGGTGATATCAGAGAAGGGTCCTGTGTAACATGTAACTTGTCCTGTGCAGGTGATATCAGAGGAGGGTCCTGTGTAACATGTAACTTGTCCTGTGCAGGTGATATCAGAGGAGGGTCCTGTGTAACATGTAACTTGTCCTGTGCAGGTGATATCAGAGAAGGGTCCTGTGTAACATGTAACTTGTGCTGTGCAGGTGATATCAGAGGAGGGTCCTGTGTAACATGTAACTTGTGCTGTGCAGGTGATATCAGAGGAGGGTCCTGTGTAACATGTAACTTGTGCTGTGCAGGTGATATCAGAGGAGGGTCCTGTGTAACATGTAACTTGTCCTGTGCAGGTGATATCAGAGAAGGGTCCTGTGTAACATGTAACTTGTCCTGTACAGGTGATATCAGAGAAGGGTCCTGTGTAACATGTAACTTGTGCTGTGCGGGTGATATCAGAGGAGGGTCCTGTGTAACATGTAACTTGTCCTGTGCAGGTGATATCAGAGGAGGGTCCTGTGTAACATGTAACTTGTCCTGTGCAGGTGATATCAGAGGAGGGTCCTGTGTAACATGTAACTTGTGCTGTACAGGTGATATCAGAGAAGGGTCCTGTGTAACATGTAACTTGTCCTGTGCAGGTGATATCAGAGGAGGGTCCTGTGTAACATGTAACTTGTGCTGTGCAGGTGATATCAGAGAAGGGTCCTGTGTAACATGTAACTTGTGCTGTGCAGGTGATATCAGAGAAGGGTCCTGTGTAACATGTAACTTGTGCTGTGCAGGTGATATCAGAGAAGGGTCCTGTGTAACATGTAACTTGTCCTGTGCAGGTGATATCAGAGAAGGGTCCTGTGTGACATGTAACTTGTGCTGTGCAGGTGATATCAGAGGAGGGTCCTGTGTAACATGTAACTTGTGCTGTGCAGGTGATATCAGAGGAGGGTCCTGTGTAACATGTAACTTGTGCTGTGCAGGTGATATCAGAGAAGGGTCCTGTGTAACATGTAACTTGTGCTGTGCAGGTGATATCAGAGAAGGGTCCTGTGTAACATGTAACTTGTGCTGTGCCGGTGATATCAGAGAAGGGTCCTGTGTAACATGTAACTTGTGCTGTGCAGGTGATATCAGAGAAGGGTCCTGTGTAACATGTAACTTGTCCTGTGCAGGTGATATCAGAGAAGGGTCCTGTGTAACATGTAACTTGTCCTGTGCAGGTGATATCAGAGAAGGGTCCTGTGTAACATGTAACTTGTCCTGTGCAGGTGATATCAGAGGAGGGTCCTGTGTAACATGTAACTTGTCCTGTGCAGGTGATATCAGAGGAGGGTCCTGTGTAACATGTAACTTGTCCTGTGCAGGTGATATCAGAGGAGGGTCCTGTGTAACATGTAACTTGTCCTGTGCAGGTGATATCAGAGAAGGGTCCTGTGTAACATGTAACTTGTGCTGTGCAGGTGATATCAGAGGAGGGTCCTGTGTAACATGTAACTTGTGCTGTGCAGGTGATATCAGAGGAGGGTCCTGTGTAACATGTAACTTGTGCTGTGCAGGTGATATCAGAGAAGGGTCCTGTGTAACATGTAACTTGTCCTGTGCAGGTGATATCAGAGAAGGGTCCTGTGTAACATGTAACTTGTCCTGTGCAGGTGATATCAGAGGAGGGTCCTGTGTAACATGTAACTTGTCCTGTGCAGGTGATATCAGAGTAGGGTCCTGTGTAACATGTAACTTGTGCTGTGCAGGCGATATCAGAGAAGGGTCCTGTGTAACATGTAACTTGTGCTGTGCAGGCGATATCAGAGAAGGGTCCTGTGTAACATGTAACTTGTGCGGGTGATATCAGAGAAGGGTCCTGTGTGACATGTAACTTGTGCTGTGCAGGTGATATCAGAGAAGGGTCCTGTGTAACATGTAACTTGTGCTGTGCAGGTGATATCAGAGAAGGGTCCTGTGTAACATGTAACTTGTCCTGTGCAGGTGATATCAGAGAAGGGTCCTGTGTAACATGTAACTTGTGCTGTGCAGGTGATATCAGAGAAGGGTCCTGTGTAACATGTAACTTGTGCTGTGCAGGTGATATCAGAGGAGGGTCCTGTGTAACATGTAACTTGTGCTGTGCAGGTGATATCAGAGGAGGGTCCTGTGTAACATGTAACTTGTGCTGTGCAGGTGATATCAGAGGAGGGTCCTGTGTAACATGTAACTTGTGCTGTGCAGGTGATATCAGAGAAGGGTCCTGTGTAACATGTAACTTGTGCTGTGCAGGTGATATCAGAGGAGGGTCCTGTGTAACATGTAACTTGTGCTGTGCAGGTGATATCAGAGAAGGGTCCTGTGTAACATGTAACTTGTGCTGTGCAGGTGATATCAGAGAAGGGTCCTGTGTAACATGTAACTTGTCCTGTGCAGGTGATATCAGAGAAGGGTCCTGTGTAACATGTAACTTGTCCTGTACAGGTGATATCAGAGAAGGGTCCTGTGTAACATGTAACTTGTGCTGTGCGGGTGATATCAGAGGAGGGTCCTGTGTAACATGTAACTTGTGCTGTGCAGGTGATATCAGAGGAGGGTCCTGTGTAACATGTAACTTGTGCTGTGCAGGTGATATCAGAGAAGGGTCCTGTGTAACATGTAACTTGTGCTGTGCAGGTGATATCAGAGGAGGGTCCTGTGTAACATGTAACTTGTCCTGTGCAGGTGATATCAGAGAAGGGTCCTGTGTAACATGTAACTTGTCCTGTACAGGTGATATCAGAGAAGGGTCCTGTGTAACATGTAACTTGTGCTGTGCGGGTGATATCAGAGGAGGGTCCTGTGTAACATGTAACTTGTCCTGTGCAGGTGATATCAGAGGAGGGTCCTGTGTAACATGTAACTTGTGCTGTGCAGGTGATATCAGAGGAGGGTCCTGTGTAACATGTAACTTGTCCTGTGCAGGTGATATCAGAGGAGGGTCCTGTGTAACATGTAACTTGTGCTGTACAGGTGATATCAGAGAAGGGTCCTGTGTAACATGTAACTTGTCCTGTGCAGGTGATATCAGAGGAGGGTCCTGTGTAACATGTAACTTGTGCTGTGCAGGTGATATCAGAGAAGGGTCCTGTGTAACATGTAACTTGTGCTGTGCAGGTGATATCAGAGAAGGGTCCTGTGTAACATGTAACTTGTGCTGTGCAGGTGATATCAGAGAAGGGTCCTGTGTAACATGTAACTTGTCCTGTGCAGGTGATATCAGAGAAGGGTCCTGTGTGACATGTAACTTGTGCTGTGCAGGTGATATCAGAGGAGGGTCCTGTGTAACATGTAACTTGTGCTGTGCAGGTGATATCAGAGGAGGGTCCTGTGTAACATGTAACTTGTGCTGTGCAGGTGATATCAGAGGAGGGTCCTGTGTAACATGTAACTTGTCCTGTGCAGGTGATATCAGAGAAGGGTCCTGTGTAACATGTAACTTGTCCTGTGCAGGTGATATCAGAGAAGGGTCCTGTGTGACATGTAACTTGTGCTGTGCAGGTGATATCAGAGGAGGGTCCTGTGTAACATGTAACTTGTGCTGTGCAGGTGATATCAGAGGAGGGTCCTGTGTAACATGTAACTTGTGCTGTGCAGGTGATATCAGAGGAGGGTCCTGTGTAACATGTAACTTGTGCTGTGCAGGTGATATCAGAGGAGGGTCCTGTGTAACATGTAACTTGTGCTGTGCAGGTGATATCAGAGGAGGGTCCTGTGTAACATGTAACTTGTGCTGTGCAGGTGATATCAGAGAAGGGTCCTGTGTAACATGTAACTTGTGCTGTGCAGGTGATATCAGAGAAGGGTCCTGTGTAACATGTAACTTGTGCTGTGCAGGTGATATCAGAGAAGGGTCCTGTGTAACATGTAACTTGTGCTGTGCAGGTGATATCAGAGAAGGGTCCTGTGTAACATGTAACTTGTGCTGTGCAGGTGATATCAGAGGAGGGTCCTGTGTAACATGTAACTTGTCCTGTGCAGGTGATATCAGAGAAGGGTCCTGTGTAACATGTAACTTGTGCTGTGCAGGTGATATCAGAGGAGGGTCCTGTGTAACATGTAACTTGTGCTGTGCAGGTGATATCAGAGGAGGGTCCTGTGTAACATGTAACTTGTGCTGTGCCGGTGATATCAGAGGAGGGTCCTGTGTAACATGTAACTTGTGCTGTGCCGGTGATATCAGAGAAGGGTCCTGTGTAACATGTAACTTGTGCTGTACAGGTGATATCAGAGAAGGGTCCTGTGTAACATGTAACTTGTGCTGTGCAGGTGATATCAGAGAAGGGTCCTGTGTAACATGTAACTTGTGCTGTGCAGGTGATATCAGAGGAGGGTCCTGTGTAACATGTAACTTGTGCTGTGCAGGTGATATCAGAGGAGGGTCCTGTGTAACATGTAACTTGTGCTGTGCAGGTGATATCAGAGAAGGGTCCTGTGTAACATGTAACTTGTCCTGTGCAGGTGATATCAGAGAAGGGTCCTGTGTGACATGTAACTTGTGCTGTGCAGGTGATATCAGAGAAGGGTCCTGTGTAACATGTAACTTGTGCTGTGCAGGTGATATCAGAGGAGGGTCCTGTGTAACATGTAACTTGTGCTGTGCAGGTGATATCAGAGGAGGGTCCTGTGTAACATGTAACTTGTGCTGTGCAGGTGATATCAGAGAAGGGTCCTGTGTAACATGTAACTTGTCCTGTTAAGTTTTTTTTTATTGAAAGAGCTTCTGATTTCTGTAAATATGACCTCCTGATGCTGCAAATTCTACAAATGACCATTTTACTTCTCTTTACAACCTGTAAAATGTTCTGATCTCTGTTGTGCATAATAATGTGAAACAAAAAAAATCTGTTATCATTAGGAGATTTGGTCAATAAAATTTGCATTATACTCCAACGGTTGATGCTTGAAGATTATACTGACTGTCATTTGCATCGACTATTTAGGAAAATCAGCGAAAAATAACATTTGCATAATAATTTGGAACGCGGTGTATATATCAGAGGGGTTGTGAGATGCTCAGTTGCTGCTGGTAACAGACAGTGACATTCACGGCGAACAATTCACACGGATGAACCTTCATTTATAAGGTATGAATTGAATATATTCTGTATTGTCACATAGACCAGATAAACAGCGCATCTACAGCTGGTGGGTAAATACAGAGGAAAACATTATATGAAGTGTCTGACGGATCAGTTTCCATAGCAGCAATCTCTGTCCTGCATTTTGGCAAAAAAAAAAAAAGGAATAGAAAAAAAAATCCCTGCTGAGTATTGACGTCTTCGGTCACCTGACTACACGGACGGCCCCGCTGCTAAAATCCTTGTGTTTATCAACATGCCAGGCACATTTGCAGCTTCCAGCGCTCAGACCTGACTGACCATTTAAGATTTCCCCGCATGTGATCCAGATGTAAAATGATGCCAAAGCCACCAACAATGGTCAGGACACAGACAAAGGCCGGTACATGTCACATCCGTCAGTTTCACTCATTTCCAACTGGCCCTCAACATATAAACTTTGGATTCAGCAAAACATCTTTACACACAGATCCAGATCCAAAACTCCAGTTCAGTAAATTGTACAGAAACCTAAACCAAATGACATCACGCTAAACCATGTCCTAAGTATTTCCTCATAGTATTCATTTCGGGACGCTGCATAAACTTTGTCACTATAGTAAAATTCCATTAATATGGTCTCCGATGGTCCAGAAATCCTGGTAATCCGGCACAGACAAAAATAGTCCCATGCCGGATTATAATAAAAAGTTACCCAATGCAGCGGGCCAGGAGTCAGAATAGGCGGCGGAGGGTTTTTAACTCTGTAGCTGCATTGTGTACTGATCAGGCCGGGGGGCATTTGAGAATGTTGGCGTCATCTGTTGGTGCCAGCACATGTGCAGGCATGGAGGTGGCGTAACTAATATTAAACTAAAAAATTATTCTTCATCACCCTGTTGCCCCGTAGGATTATAAACGAATACAGCTGCAGAATCCACCAGCATGTGCCTTTTCCTGAAACACTGTGTATGTGATAGAAAAGTGGCTTCATAAATATAGTATTTGGCACAATCCCCATATTTTTCTATGTATTTCGCCAGAAGACTGGCATAACATGGACAAGTCTGCCTCAGTGGCTCCTCAGCCCCGTACAACTGCTCCAGCTATGATACGGTCTTTGTATATCACTTATTAGATCTACTTTTTAGGGCTCATCCACACGTAACGGAATTGCCGCGTTTTTTCTGGCCGGAAAAAACACTGCAGAATACAGCAGCAGTAAAGTGGGTGAGATTTAACAAATCTCATCCACACGCTGAGTAAGATTTCCGAGCCGAAATTGACCTGCGGTGCGTATTTTTCGGACCGCATCATGTCAATTCCTGCTACGGAAAGTGACTGAATTGCTGCGTTTTTCAAAGGAGACGTCACCATCTCCCAGCATTGAGGAAAACGCAGCAATTTCCGCACCGTTTTCTGCCGTAAAAAAAAAACGCAGGAAATGGTGCGTTTTTTGCTGCAGCGGAAAACCTTTGACTTTCAACGGAATTGCTGCAGAAATTTTCTGCAGCAATTCCGTTGTGTGTGGACAAGCCCTTACTTTCTGATGGAGCCGGCCCTTTACCTGTTCGGCTGTTATCAGGGGCTCTTCATTAATACCAGAATCATTCTCACTCTTCTCATTCAATTCTTCCTCCTCTTTCTCATGGAACTGAAAAGAGATGATGGGAAGGTTTTACTCAAAAAGTCGGGTCTCGGCTTAGATGAATAAATGATAAAATAACTCAAACTTCTCTCTCTGCCAGCAGCAACATTCATATTATAATGCGGAGAGATATTGAGGGTCACGGACATCCCATCAGCCCCTGTGCTGACTTATCACACAGTGAATATAAGGCAAAGGCCGCAGAGCAGACAGAAATGTCCTGCGGAATATCCAGTCTGCAGACGTGACAAGTGGAAGACAAATAACAGACTGCTGGGGAACAGTTTGCTGCCGGAGATTTCTTTAGTAAAAACAAAATGTTGCTACTAGCAGCGTCTGATCAGCGCTGGCTGAGGAAAACCTGCTCTGCGTGACCCCAGCTAGGAAAAAACACATTCATTTCAACAGGAGGAAGAAGGGGAGAACATACAGCAAGGACGTCGGCGATACTCGTCTTATGAGAAGCTCTAGACAATCTTATAGAAATGTATCTAATCAGTAAAGCCAATGTCCACTTTTGCAATCAATTATTTTATAGCTCCAATACATGTAAAATAATAAACGAAGAAACTTTACGAATAGTCTGGATTACAAAGCCTACAGTTTTGTGAATACAGCGCTTATGCAAGATCTGTGTCTCCATGGTTACAGACTACAAGTGTAGTCTGGTCCTGCAGTCCTGTATTATTAAGGGGGTTTTACACTGGAAGATTATCGGGCAGATGAGTATTCATATAACGCTCGCTGCCGATAACTGCCAAGTGTAAACATGGGAACGATCAGCAGATGAACGAGCAAACACTCGTTCAATTGCTAGTCGTATAGTTTTAAAAAAGTGAAATATTATCGTAGTCGGCAGCACATCTCATGTGTAAACAAGGAGACGCGCTGCCGACATGATAATAATGTATGGGGACGAGCGATCGGAGTAACAACCGGTCGTCCCCATCCATAGCTCCGTGTGACAGGAGCAAACGAGCGCCGATCAACAATGTCTCGTTGATCGGCACTCGCTGCACCGGCCGATAAAAGAGCCTTTACTCCCATCCATCCCCTACAACCAGCTAGTAGGTTTAGCTATGACAGATTTATAAAACTGTGCACAATGCACAAACTACCTTTAATCTGGCATCAATGGGACCCAGTAGGTGCCACGTTATCAAATGTCCTGTATTAATCAGGCTGTGCTAAAATATATACAAACAATCTGGATTTGTAAAGGTAGAGAAAAAATAAAATACAATCTGCTGCGATCACGGTCTCATAATCGGTCCTCACTGCTCAGTCTTTGGCTTCTGGTATTCGTAAATTTGCACCGCTGTGCCAGGATACATATGGCAAACTATTTGAATTTCTGGATTATCAGGCTACAGGATTCACAAGGAATTGTAAACAATTTTGTAAGAACAGATGATAATATTTAATCTACCGTCTATACGCTCTCAGTAAAATAGATTGACAGGTGATCATGCCCGGCCCTTGTTACTAACAGCAATCCACTATCAGGCTGGGTTCACACGACCATGTTACGTCCGTAATGTACGGAACGTATTTCGGCCGGAAGACCCGGACCGAACTCAGTACAGGGAGCCGGGCTCCTAGCATCATAGTGATGTAAGATGCTAGGAGTCCCTGCCTCGCTGCAGGACAACTGTCCCGTACTGTAATCATGTTTTCAGTACGGGACAGTAGTTCCACGCAGAGGCAGGGACTCCTAGCATCATACATCACCATGATGCCAGGAGCCCGGCTCGCTGTACTGAGTTCGGTCCGGGTCTTCCGGCCGAAATACGTTCCGTACATTACGGACGTAACATGGTCGTGTGAACCCAGCCTTACAGCTGCTGTTGCCGCTTATCTCATGGGGAAGCTATAGGTTTTCCTATGAAAATAAATAAGCAATGTATTTGATCCCCACTGGGCAGACATCCCGGAGTGAGCAGCCACCGCAGATATCGTTTTTCATGCACTTTATGAGATCAATGAACAAATTACAATAAATCAGAACATTCACTGATATTTCCTATTATTAAAAACAGAAAATATGAACAATGCCACATTGGGAGCATTATAAGTTATAACAAAGCTGTCTGCTCTGAAATCCTCTGTGCTGCACTGTCTGTCCAGCGTTGTGTAACCAGCTTATTTGCGCATATTTGGGGATTTTTGTTCTGGTTCCCCTGTTTGTTGTGCTCTCAATACTACAAATTTGCGATTGCTGAACTGATTCAGGGTCTTGTCTGCCAGTAAATGTCTTCGTCTGCAAGGTCAGCGCGTAACAAACATCCGGCTCTTACACAACAAGCTCTGCACATTATATCCCATTTGGAGAATTCCCTCAAGAATAGAAAAAGGGAGTCCAAAAGAGACAGAGTGCAATCCAGTCCAAAGTGCCTCCGACAATAGACACAACGCACAATATGCAAAATATAATTGCTGCGAAACCTGAGTAATGGATTCCGCAGGCCTCATTGATACGGTCATCCCTCTCCAGTCCATGAATAGGAGTGTAATCCCATTATGGCAGAAGTACAAGTAACCGATAAGACTATCCACACAGCGGCCATCATACTTTTCTCTGGACGAATCAGGATTACTCTATAGTGAGCTTCATTAAAGGAACAGTCCAGGCAGAACACGGTGTTATGCTTAGTCCAAGGGGGCGGAGCATGGCACCGGGTTCCTCTTTTGTGTCTTTTGAGTCCATGTGCCATGCTCCGCCCCCACAAGCCCTGCACTAGGCATAATAATCATACAAATAGAATTAGGAGAGTAATACCCTCTTTGGGACCCCTTCTATTAGCTAGGGACGCACTCATTCAAGAGGGACTGTGAATGATAAACGCGGACCATTGATTTTAGGGTGCACGGTGTAATACTTTGAGATCAATCAGAAGACGCTTCCCAAGGGTTGTAACCGGACCCATAATCATATTGTCGCTCGGGGAAGCATTTGATAAATAGGAGTTGTCGAACTGGACAACACCTTTAATATGGAGACCATATGACACCTCTTATATGGAGACCGTATGACACCTCTTATATGGAGACCGTATGACACCTCTTATATGGAGACCGTATGACACCTCTTATATGGAGACCGTATGACACCTCTTATATGGAGACCGTATGACACCTCTTATATGGAGACCGTATGACACCTCTTATATGGAGACCGTATGACACCTCTTATATGGAGACCGTATGACACCTCTTATATGGAGACCGTATGACACCTCTTATATGGAGACCGTATGACACCTCTTATATGGAGACCGTATGACACCTCTTATATGGAGACCGTATGACACCTCTTATATGGAGACCGTATGACACCTCTTATATGGAGACCGTATGACACCTCTTATATGGAGACCGTATGACACCTCTTATATGGAGACCGTATGACACCTCTTATATGGAGACCGTATGACACCTCTTATATGGAGACCGTATGACACCTCTTATATGGAGACCATATGACACCTCTTATATGGAGACCATATGACACCTCTTATATGGAGACCATATGACACCTCTTATATGGAGACCATATGACACCTCTTATATGGAGACCATATGACACCTCTTATATGGAGACCATATGACACCTCTTATATGGAGACCATATGACACCTCTTATATGGAGACCGTATGACACCTCTTATATGGAGACCGTATGACACCTCTTATATGGAGACCGTATGACACCTCTTATATGGAGACCATATGACACCTCTTATATGGAGACCATATGATCTCTACAGTAGACACTTTATTTCCGACTTCATCGAAGAATAAAAAAGGGTCAGATAAGAAGAAAACACGGCGGTGTGTTTAGCTCCAGTGAATAACATTGATTCCGTGGTCAGGCATGTGACAGAACACACACATAAGAACAGAACCGGTCTGCTCAATAAGTTGTGTAACGCCGTCCACAGGCGTAAAGATGAACGTTACCTAAGGGATCTCTGTGCATAACGGTAGATAAAATAATCTTTGAAAATTCGCCTTGTCGCGGTTGGACGGACATATAAGTCAATAGAGATTAAAATGTTGGAATAATGATAAGAATTTCTACTTCCGTAACAAAAAACTCAACCGCCAGCAAAATTGTAAAGTAAAAGTCTGCACCAAAAATAAGGCATGTACAGTACAAACGTGGCCTCATATGTCCACCATCATCTTAAATCAAAGATTAAGGATTTTATAGACAACAGTTCCTTAACCCCTTCCCCCCTGCATGCATTCTGGGCTCTAATGACCAAGCAATTTTTTCGTTTTTCCATCGTCACATTCAAAGAGCTATAACTTTTATTTTCACGTGGACATGGCTGTACGAGGACTTGTTTTTTGCAGGATGAGTTGTATTTTTCAATGGCATCGTTTTGGGGTATATAGATTTTTTAAATTAACTTTGTATTGGGGGAGGGGGGGGAATATAAAAAAAAAACAAACAGCAATTTAGCCATTGTTCTACGCATTTTACATTTACGCTGTTTAATGGGAGGCGTAAATAACATGCTACCTTTATTCTATGGGACGGTGCGATTACGGCGATACCAAATATGTAGTGTTTTTTTTTTATGTTTTACTACTTTTGCAGAATAAAAACACTTTTGAAGTAAAATAATTTTATGTTGCATCGCCGCTTTCCAAGAGCCATAACTTTTTTATTTTTCCGTCAATGTCGTCATATGAGGGCTTGTTTTTTGCGGGACTTCATTCATACCATTTTGGGGCACATGGGACTTATTGATTAACCTTTTATTGTTATTTTTGGGGGGGGGGGGGATGGAAAAAATTTTTTACGCCATTCACCTTGCGGTTTAAATAATATGCTAACTTTATTTTCTGGGTCGTAATAAAGTGTGTTACCCACTATCATCTGCCAGAACGGAGAGCCACACTGCCGACACCGGTGCAGCCATGCATTATATTGACGGCAATTCACGTGAATGGCTGGCATTTAAGGTTATATTCCCCTGGTAGCGTTAGACAATAGCCGACCGCTGGGGAGTAGAGAAGCCTGACCGCAGCATCGGCTTTTATTTCACTTTTTTTATTTGACTTTGAATTTTTTTTTTTTTGGACTATTAATAACATTAAAGGAATTCCTTTAATGTTATTAATGGTCCAAAAAAAAATAATTACGCCAACTAGGGGAAGTAAAATCTGCTGCAGAATCTCTGCCAGCGCATCATTCAGTTATTGACTGGTTTACAACAGCGTCGATGCCTTCCTAAACTGTGCAACACTTAAACTATAACATGTTCATAAATCCACACACACATGGAATATAAATAGAAAATCCTTTAATCCGGCATTAGCAGAACATGCTGTAATATCAATTGATTATTGGACGGTGCCAGAATTTTTTTATTTTTTTTTATCATGGGACTCGTGATTGGTTATTTCTACTCTGTCGTCCGTCTCTGGTCTCGTGAGATTTCTGATTATACATGAAATAAGTGGCAGACTTTCTGAATTATTGGATACTGGAGTAAAAGGAATTTTACTATAAAAAAAAAAACATATATAGAAAGTATTCATTGAGAAACGTGTAAATACCTCGGCGTCGGACAGGTTACCATTCAGCAGCTCTTCAGTCTGATCTCTCCATTTTTCACCATTTAATGGGATGTAGTTGTCGGTGAGGGCATCCCAGACTCTGTGAATGGAAAAAAACTGGTCAGTGAAGAAGAATGGAGCAGCCATGCCCTGGGGACAATGTCATCAGTGGCCAGAAATCTTACTGAGAGGTCGGTAATGTCAGAGATTGTGCAGTCACAGTATATAACAGCAGCCAGTATACAGTGCGGCTGTCCTGACTGTCTATGCCATTCATCATATGTACAAAACTTGTTAGGGTCTATGGAAGTCATAATTCAAGCTATGACAAAAGCAGATAGTCTATATGGAAAAGGATATATCTGGACATAACAGGCGGTGGACACATTATGGAAAAAGATAAGATGTTGCTTACAAAAGTATATAGTTAAAAACATTGTTAAATCGGCTAATGTCCCATGCCACTGCTAGCGTGGTCTCATAGTAACACCCCAGAGAATGAGACCCTGTAGCCTTCACTTGTCATTCCTGCCCAATAACCAGGTGCAGTGGTCAATAGTCTGACAGTCATTGTATGGGAAGACGTCTTCAGCTCAGCAGATTCAGATCCGGTGCATCTGGGAAGGATGGAGATGGACACCAACCCATAAACTATAGACACACAGAAGATTCAGTCAATCATTCTCCGGAGACAACAATGCTTTTCACCGATCCTAAATCAGTCTCCAAATGCGGCTTCCTGAACATATTCATTGTAGGCTAAGTTCTCCGATCTGATTGACGGTCTAAGGGTCCTCTTAGGCAGCTCGTTGGTCGGCGCTCGTTGCTCGTTTGCTCCTGTCACAGGGAGCTACATATGGGGACGAGCGCTCGTTACTCCGGTCCCTCGTCCCCATACATTTCTATCATGTCGGCAGCGCGTCTCCATGTTTACACACCAAGATGTGCTGCCGACAACAATAATATTTTAGGCTGCATAAACGATACAATCCGCCGATGAACGAACATTTGCTAGTTCATCGGCTGATCATTGCCCTGTTCACACAGGGCAATGATCCGGGACGCTCGTTTGCCCGATAATTGGCTCATGTAAAAGGGCCTAAGTCCAGTTCTGCTAGGGAGAAAGCTGCTAAATTCACACATTGCGGCGTTCAGTTGTTACTTTGCAGTGAATGAGATTTAAAAAAATCCTGTCCACTTTCTGTGCCTTGCTGTTCCTTCTGGGTCGTGCTGCAGTTTTCAGAAGTATGTCTTATCCATGGTATTTTGTGATGTTTTTGCCCCTCGTTGAGATCAATGATAAATGCAAGAAAGTAATTGAAAGAGCATTTCCTAGGACGTTTTTTTCAGTTTGTTTTTTTAAGAGAAACTGTCCCTCACATCTGGGAATGCCACCCCCTCCTTCCATCCTGTAATCTACCCTCCTCTATATAAAGGACTGTACATGAACACATTTGACTAGGAGTGGTTTCTATGGTTCACCTGCTATGATTACCTTTGTGGGGGAGGGTTTGCATGGTTGTGTGACAGCACTAAGCAATATCAACACCAATAGTATTGTTTTTTTTTTTGGGGAGGGGGGGGCTTAAAAAAAATAGAAATGAATGTTGGGGTATATGTCTCAGCTTTGGATATTCAGGTGCCGACAGGAGACTGCAGGTATGATGATCGATTATTGCAGTAATGTCCGTCCCATTACACTGAGATAAAAGATGAAATTAGAACGAAAAAGGTAGTTTGTGTAATGATTTATATTGTGGTGTGACGTGTAATTGCTCTGGTAAAGCATTCGCTGTCATTCACCCACAGCAGCTTGTCTATAATACAGAGACGTCGGTTCTGCCGCAGTGTCCGCAGCACACAAAAGGGGAGAAAATACGAGCTCAGCATTTATTGATATTTACAAGTGTCACAAAGAAAAGAAACGTTCAAACTTCGGCAGAGTGATGACAACCCCCATCATAATGCGGATGTAGGGAGTTATGGAAATAGCTCAGCAAGCTCGACGTACAGAAACCGCGACAGTGGAAGAAGGTAGGACGGGAGTCAGGGGCCCCCGCTCTAGAAATAGGTGGGACCCCCCCGCGTCTATCAGACATTCATGCAATATCCTGTGGATATGCCATAAATGTACGAGCTGGAGATACCCCTTTATCTAGATCTTTTCAGACTACCGTACACTCCAACAGATAATGCAGCCGAGCTGGAGTCACTGATCAGAGATGAAGAAAATAAATAGTAGGTAAGCATCACCAAACCGTAGTGACTTTTACAAAATCTTAGAACAAATTGGTGGGGGGAAAAACTTGTATAATAAAAAAAAAAACACATCCATTGTAAACGTGACTGCGCAGCTCTAGGAATATATTCATGATCAGCAAAGAAGTCTCTCACAGTTTTTGCATGTTTTTTTTTTTTCCCAAATGTGGAAGCTGCACCACTACAGTGAACATACCCGGACACTAGGAAACAGTGATCATTTTTGGGTCAAACTATAAAACTAGTAAAACGCATTTATTATATTCTAAACATTTTATATTTTGTTAGTAATAGACATTACTAATTGCATTAGTCTCTTTCACAAACAAAATAACACTCAGCCCTTTAAGGGTTACTGAAGAATGGTTTCTATGGAAAGATCGATGATGCAGAATGGAAGCCGGCCATGGGGCAGACATCCTAGAACAATGACCCCCAGCATTACAGAATGAATCAGAGGCAAGGCCGCAAGGTCCTGCTCACCGATCACAAATACTTCCGGCAGGTAGATCTGGGCTGCACAAGTCCTAGGCGCAACATAATGCTGCGGGTTACCCGGGTCACACCGAACTTGGCACTCGTCCTCTAGGATGAATTAATTTCAGCATTTCTCAGGAGCATTTCTCATTTTCATTATGAGAGTCTAAGCAACGTCTGGTGCTACTGATGTTCTGCCAGATCAGGAGTCAGGGCTTCTATCCAGACATGGGCAACCTGTGGCTTTACAAGCTGGTATAAAGACAAGTCCCAGCATGGCTGGTACATGGCACATCACCTGGACCGCCACCTGATCCCCATCTCAGATCTGTTGTATCCATCAATGTCTTATCACTGTATTATTCATATATATTTAATAGCATAACCTGGTGAATGATTCTTAGGCTCAGGTATCACTAAAGCAAGGGAGATCTGTTCTCTTTTGTTCATAATGCTCAAAAATCACAATAGATCCAAGAAGAGGGAAATATTCCTGTACTTTTCCTCCGGGAACGTCTCCCTTAGTTTCCTCTTATGGCCTTCTAATCCCATTCATGGTGACGAAAAGCATACGGGAGAAAGGATCTTCCTAAATAACAGTTCAGCTACGTCCAAACATCGCAGACGAAATCCGCCGCATAATCTGCACGTGTGATTGTGCTGTGGATTCAGATTAGGGTTCAGTCACATGGCTGAATTTATGCTCTGTATTACATCATCATTTTTTTTTTGCCAAGACCAGGACTGGATCCAAAAAGTGGGAAAAAGAAAACGCTTCACATGACACATAGCAATGGCTGCACACAATTCCGACCTTATTTTGCTACAAACACTGCTCTTTACTAGCATCAAGTACATATGGAGAACAAATTATGTAGAGGACACTTATTAAATTTCACAACATCGTAGCATTAAATAATGATCTTTGCGCCTAATGCACACGACCGTGTGTGCTGCCCGAGTCCGGTCTGTGATCCATGGAAAGATAGGGCATGTTTTATCTTTCAACGGATTGGAAATCGGGTTTGTTTTCACGAAGCCGATTCACCCGTTTAAGTGAATGGGTCCGTGAAAGCTACTGGGTGCCAATTGGATGTCGTGAAAGACAGCACAAGTGGCACTCGGTCGTGTGCAACTGGCTTTAGGGTGTATTCACACGTGCCGATTTGGCGTTTTCTTCCTGCATTGATTTGCAGAAAAATGCTAGAAAAAAAAAAGCTTTGGTTTTGCAACATACTGTATTTTTTTTTTGGCTTGATTGAATTGACTGCGGCTTCAAAAAGAACGCCAAAAAACCAGTACATGTGAATGCAATTTACGTGCACACATACAAGACTGGAATAAACTCCGGTGGCATCATCTTTTAGGGAAATCTTGTATCACTAACATGGCAAGAGAAACCATTGGCCTGAGAATGGGAACCCTGGGCTTCATTCTGGAAAAAGGGGAACCCTTCGTGTAAAAAAAAAAAAAAAACTTGCAAAGGGCAAGCCTGGACCTGAGAAAAGGAATGATGGGCGTGAGAATGGTAACCTTCGGTATAAAAGCCTGTAAACTGACTCTGCCTGAAGCTACACAAATACCGATATACCAGCTGTGGTTATACGTGCGCCTAGAAAATTATTTGTTTTGCCAAAATGGGATTGGATTGAAAACCATCCCGTGACACTTACCACTGACAAGATTTAATGATTTCAAACTCAACTCTTCACCAGCCCTAAGTACAAAGGGAACGCTTCACTCCTATGTACCTATTACACTACGCAGAATTATAGATCCAGGAGCTTGCCTAAATTTGCATAAATCTGAGTTAATAGAAACACAGATCCCACTTACTCCTCGTCTCGGAGCCGTTCCTCCTCCTCCTGGATCTGCAGATGATTCTTCACAGGAGCCAAGTTCTCTGTTTTGGCATTGTAATTTCGAAAGCAAACATTCAGCTTTTCATCAAACTCATTGACAAGGTCTTCCATGGACTTGAAGCTGATGATCTCAGAGCTGAAGTTTTCTAGCTCAGAAAGCGAGGCGTCCTCCAGATGCCGGGAGGGTGACATATAGATGCTCCTTGACTTGTCTTCTCGATCCTCAGAGTAAGACCGGACATCTTCAAACTCCTCATCCAGGGACACCAACGGGGCCTCCATCTCTGAGCGCCTCAGGAGTGGAGGCTGACAAGACACCTTTAATTTCAGTTTGCCTGTTTGGACATAAAATAGACATCATTAGATAATATACATTTCCACATAGATCCCGTTATTCCAGATTTCTATGTAAACGTGGGGAAGGAAAAAAAATAAAATCATGAACATTGTCTATAGTGGATGATTTTGCTTTCCAAGTCCACATCTAATGTTCACTATGTGCTACTTTGTTATATCACCATGATGAAACCTTTCCAATCAGCATCACTAAAAGTAGCACATGACACTACTAATACATCATTTAGGCCTCATGCACACGACCGTAGCCATGTGCACGGCCGTGATTTCCGGGTCGGCCGGCCACGAAGGGACAGCCGCAAGCCGCCCGCAAATCGCGGGCTGTGAAAATGGCCGCGGCCATTATTTTCAATGAGCCTGGACCACAGAACACGGCCGTAATAAGGCTTGCCGGTTCTTTCCGGGCTCCGGGTCCATGCACGTACCGTAAAAACCACAGTCGTGTGCATGGCCCCATAGGAATGAAAGGGGCCGCAATTCTCACGTGGATTTTCGGGGGAATTGCAACCGCAAAAGCACGTTCGTGTGCATGAGGCCTTAGAAATAAAAGATCAGTCCAGGCAATGTTACTACTTAATAATTAGGTCCTCCAGGATGTTAAGGTCATCTCAAAACCAGGTACAAGGTCCTCCTGCATTGTATTATTTCCACAGTCGTCCTCCACAAAGAACGTCCGCATGCAGAGGCCTGGCCTGCCAATGTTTTTTTTACGTTCTACCTATATCTTGCTCTATAAACCTCACAGCTTCATTTGCATCAAAACACGGTTGTGCAAATTGAATGATCACGTTTCATGCTATTCACTGAACACAACCCTCGCACTCCCCTGTACGGGCTTATGTCAGCACATGTCTAGTGCTCAGACTTCCTGATATTTGGTCCCTGAGGGCTTTAGGGAGGGGACTGTATATTTACATGTGATCAGACAGACAGCTCAGTACACAAGAAATACAGTCTGGTGGTTTAGCCCTTTATAAAAACAAGTGTCAAACGATATAACCTCAGTAAGCCGCTCGTCAGCTTCACATTTACACATCAGATACAGAAACTGAATGGTGGACCGTTCATAGCTGATAAAATTATGTGTTCAACCCCAAAGCTGGCCATGGTCTGTAACCTTGAAGCCCATCTAGAGCATCCTTTAGCCTATGTCCGCTGACCCATAGGCAATTCTAGATTTTTATAGTTTTACTTAATTCCTATTTTTACTTGTGTCTCTAGCAATTGTTCCAACCCCCCCCCCCCCCCCATGTCTTTCCAGTGCTCCAGTTTTGCAATGCTTTCCCGCGATCCCATACCTTGCAAACATACTTGGCAATTCCACCAGCCTCCCGGTCCCACCGTGTACTACTAGTCGTCTTAACATCCGCGATCATTCCTACAACCCTCCTGTAGACTGCCGTCCCATCTTTCAGGCGTCTCAAGTCCTCGCACTTCTATAATAAATTCTCCAGTGACATCCTCGGTCACTCCTCATCTAGACCCAACGTTTCCTGTTCCTCAGTTTATCCCATCATTCCTCTAGCATTTCCAGTATTACTATTTATTTGCCAGGCCCTACTTACTCCGGCAGTTCATATACCAGTCCCGTTGAACGAGACGTTTTAGCTCCCAGCCTTCCATAAGATATACTTTTCCTAATGTCTTCTTCTATACTTTTCAATCTTCCATCTCCACAATTACAATGAGGCCTAAAGAGCGTCTTCTTATCCTAATACTCACCACAGTTGTTATTATTCTGAAGTATTGGCTATTACTTCACTTGTGAATAATATTTAAAGAGGACCTCTTATCACTCCTGACTTGCATGTCTTAGTAAATACTTGTACTAAAATAACTTTTCTGGAGCATCTTTTCTTAAAACTCTGCGTTGTGCCGTTCCTCTGTTATCCCTCCTAGAAATGTATGAATAAATGGACAACTCTTACCATTCCCCTTGTCAAAGAGGCGTGTCCTTACGGTATTACTTGGTCAGCACTGATTGGACAGTGTCAGTCTGCATATGGACACACCCTCAACTGGCCGACACCCAGTCGTCAATTTATTCATACATTTCTAGGAGGAATAACAGAGGAACAGCACAATGTGGAGTTCTAAGAAAAGATGCTCTGGGATTTTTATATTATAGGGATACAAGAATTTACTAAAACAGACACGTCATGAGAGGTGACAGGTCTTCTTTCAGCACGCTACGATTAAGCCGGCCACCATGTTGCATTCTTACCTCTTAGACCAAATAGACTATTGTAAAAACAGCCAGCTGACCAATGCGATATGATCTATTGGATCTGCTAAGGTATCCATAATTGCTGCGATTCTGCAGGTAGTATGATGCATTTCCTACTTTATTGCACTATGAGGGAAAGGTACTTGAACGCAGACGGTCATTACTTTGTAGGATGGCCAATACGATTAAACGATGACAAAGTAGACCAACAAAGTGTCCATTCAGATGTTGTGGTTAAAGTGCAGTTAAAACCACATCGAAAAAACCACATCCAAGTACCGCATGAGTTTTTATTGCAATTTGAAGAGTTTTTCGATGCGCTCTTGTTTTTTTACCCAACCACATCGAAAACCGCACCAAATCGCCGTAAAAAGGAATGCGGTTTTCACCGCACCTCAATTGCAACGTCTGAATGAAGTCCAGCGCATCTTTTAAATGCTTGAAAGCATTTCAGCTGTAATCTGGTTTGCAATTTACTAGTCAAAGTCTGGCTTCACTCTGCATTTTTTGTTTTGGTTGATGAAACATGGGAGTTTATCTACCAAAACAACAAAATGCATGCTAGAAACAGAAAACCAATGCAGTGTGAACCCAGTCAAAGACACTGCTGAAAAAGTTTGTAAAACACATGTTTTTTTAAAAAAAATATGCATTTGTTTTTCAGATGAGTTCTTCTTTCCAGCATTTCAAAAATGCAACAAAAGCGCAACAGAAACGGAAAGTGTGAGCCCAGCCATGGCGTGTGGTCACGTATCGATTGCATAAACATGTGGAAATGAAGCCTTGATAAGTAAACCAAACCGAGGCGCTCAATGACTGGAATTTGACCCACTGATGGAGGGGCAGGGACTGGCCACGTGTGAGAAGATCACTGAACATAAATACCGGGAGTAGAAACTTTCCAGGCACGTTTTTTCAATAGCCACAAACTGCCCATTTTGTGGGTTTTTTTCTGGAAATGTAAACCTTGGCATACAATTTTTGGTCAGATTCAATAAAGTTTTAGTGAAAGCCGTCTCAATCGCCACAAAATAGGACGTTTTTATCAGCCAATCACCATTATCAACACAATTGCAGCATGCGAACAATCTAAAAGACCACTGTAAGGGCATCAGCTACAGACTACTTTTAACAGCTTTTTCCCGGCGTACACGTAAGACCCCATTCACATTGCGTTTGTGCTATCCGCCGAGCGTATACGCTTTGAAACACTAAAAAAATATTCAAACGTACAGCTCGGCGTATACATAGACTATAATGGGTAACACGTAGACCAAAATAGTATCTGTTTGGTTTATGTTGGGATGCTGTTTTTTTAAAGCACTGAAAAGCGTCGTCTGCTACGCTATTCTGTACTTAAAAAAATAAAAAGGTATACGGGATGCAACATTGTTGTTTTTTTTAAGCAATGATCTAATGGACGATGTATGTAAACGTAATGCTATACGTTTGTATCCGTCTACATACAGAAAATCTATCACTTTAAAAAAAGAAAGTATTCTTTTTTAAGTAAAAAAAAACGAACAGAAACGTATACCGACGTATGATCATAAAAAGCGCAGACGGAAACAGAAAATGGTACACGTTATCAATGGTCAACGTTTTTATATCAAAACGTATACGCGATGTGGATGTGAATGGGGCCTTAACCCCTTCCCGCACCTGGACGTAACTGTACGTCCAGGTGAGCAGTAACTTTGCGCACCTTGGCGTACAGTTACGTCCGCGCTTTAACAGTTAACCGCCGCGCGGCGCTACACCGCAGCGGCGGTTAACTGTGCAGGGTGTTAGCCCTGCTCTCCCCGTTGCCGATCAGCGGCCTGTCGCCGCTGAAATCGGCAATTAACCCCTTCGATGCGGTGGTCGATTGCGATCACCACATCGAAGAGGTTTACAGCGGATCGGCAGCCCCCCACATGTATTTGCGGGGGCTGGCGATCCTTATCATGGCAACCAGAGGCCAGACAATGACCTCCGGGTTGCCATGTACGGAAGCCTCGGAGGATCAGCCCCCGGCCGGTCCTCCGATGCTTCCTGTCAGTGTGACTGTCACGTCACAATGACAGTTAGAACAGTGTAATGTGTTCCAGCAGCGATCAGAGCTGCAAGTCTAAGTGTCCCCTAGTGGGACAAGTAAAAAAAGTAAAAAAAAGATAATAAAAATGTTTTTAAAAAGTGTAAAAATAAAAGTTAGAAGTGACATAAACAAAGAATGCTTTTTTTCCTATAATAAGTCTTTTATTATAGGAAAAAAATTAACACGTTAAAAAAAGTACACATATTTGGTATCGCCGCGTTCGTAACGACCCCAACTATAAAACTGTAATATTATTTTTCCCGCACGGTGAACACCGCAAAAAAATAAACAAAAAACAGTGCCCGAATCACAATTTTTTGGTTACCAACCCTCCCAAAATATACAATAAAAAGTGATCAAAAAGTCGCACGTACGCCAAAATGGTACCAATACAAACTACATCCCGTCCCGCAAAAAACAAGCCCTTACATCGCTTTTTTGACTGAAAAATAAAAACGTTATGGCTCTCAGAATAGGGTGACACAAAAATGTATTTATTTTATAAATAAGTGATTTTATTGCACAAACGCTGCAAAACATAACAAAATTATATACATCTGGTATCGCTGTAATCGTATCGACCCGCAGAATAAAGTATAATGGTCATTTATAGCCCAGGGTGAAGGCCATAAAAAAACGAATAAAAAACATTGTCAGAATTGATGGTTTTTGGTCACCTTGCTTGCCAAAAAATGGAATAAAACGTGATCAAAAAAATTTCTGGTACCCCAAAATGGTACCAATGAAAACTACAGATTGTCCCGCAAAGAATAAACCCTCACACAGCTCCGGTGGAGAAAAAATAAAACCGTTCTGGCTCTCAGAATATGGCGATGCAAAATGTGCGGAGCGTTCCAAAAGCAGATAAGATTGGGCGCCATTTACCAGTGCGACATCGGTCACATATCTGCGGATTATTATTTATTTACTGCATTATTATACCCTCTTATTATACCCTGATGTACCCCGCACAGATAACATGTACCCTGATGTACCCCGCACAGATAACATGTACCCTGATGTACCCCGCACAGATTACATGTACCCTGATGTACCCCGCACAGATTACATATGCCCCCACATTACAAACTGAAACACCAGTAAAACCCCAAACAGAACAACTACCAAGCTACATCTGCGCCCCAAAAGCCAAATGACGCTCCCTCCCTTCTGAGCCCTGCAGCGTGCCCAAACACCAGTTTACGTCCACAGATATGGCATCGCCATACCCGGGAGAACCCGGTTAATATTTTATGAGGTATTTGTCTTCAGTGGCACAAACTGGGCATAACATATAGTGCACTAAAGTGGCATATGAGTGGAAAATTGTAATTTTCACTCCGCACCATGCGCTGCGCATTAACCCCTTCGCGCACCACAACATAGCATGTCTTAGTGTGGGGGGTGATGTATGGAGCGTCTCACGTGAAAAATAAAGAATTTAAAACGGCAAAATCGCTGTTTTTTTGGTCACCTTGGCTCTACCTAAAAATGTAATAAAAAGTGCTCAAAAAGTTGTATGTACCAAAAAATGGTACCAATAAAAACGACCGCTCGTCCCTCAATAAATAAGCCCTCATACCGCTCTATTGACTGAAAAATAAAAAAGTTGTGGCTCTTCGAACGCGGGGAGGAAAAAACTAAAAAGGAAAAGAAAAAAATGGATCAGTCCAGAAAGGGTTAATTACTTTCTAATGAAAAACCATTTATGACCACACGTGGGGTATTGCCGTACTCGGGAGAAATTGCTTTACAAATGTTGGGCAGCTTTTACCCCCTTTATCCTTTGTAAAATTGAAAAAAATGCAACATTTTAGTGGAAGAAATGTAGATATTCATTTTCATGGCCCAATTCTAATAAATCCTGCAAAAGACTTGTGGGGTCTAAATGCCCACTATACCCCTAGATAGATTCTTTAAGTGGTGTAATTTCCACTTTTGGTGGGTTTCCACTGTTTTGGCCTCTCAGGGGCTTTGCAAATGCGACATGGCACCCAAAAACCATTTCAGCTAAATTTGAGCTCCCAAAGCCAAATAGCGCTCCTTGCCTTCTAAGCCCCGCTGTGGGTCCAAACAGCACTTTATTACCACATATGGCGTATTTACGTAATCGGGAGAAATGGTTTTAGAAATGTTTGGGTGCTTTTTCGCCTTTATTCCTTGTAAAAATTAAAAATGGCTACCTTTTTTCAGAAAAAAAGTCGATTTTTACCTTTACAGAATAATTCCAATGAATTCAGCAAAACAACCGTGTGGTCAAAATGCTAACTTTACCCCTAGAAAAATTCCTTGATGAGTGTAGTTTCCAAAATGGGGTCACTTTCCGGGGGATTCCACTATTTTGTTCCCTCCAGTGCAATTCAAACGCGACATGGCACTGAAAACTATACCAGCAAAATCAGAATTTCAAAATCCAAATGGTGCTCCTTCCCTTCTGAGTCCTGCTGTGGGTCCAAACAGCAGTTTATTACCACATATGGGGTATTGCTATAATCAGGAGAAATTGCTTTACATATGTTGGGGTGTTTTTTCTCTTTTATTCCTTGAAAAAATTACAAATTTCTACGTTTTTTCAGAAAAAAAGTAGATTTTCACCTTCACAAACTAATTCAAATAAATTTAGCAAAAAAAACTGTGGGTTCAAAATGCTAATTATACCCCTAGATAAATTCCCTGAGGGGTGTAGTTTCCAAAATGAGGTCACTTTTGGGGGTCTTTATTGTTTTGGCCCCACAAGACCTCTTCAAACCTGACATGGTACCTAAAATATATGCTAAAAAAAAGGAGGCCCCAAAATCCACTAGGTGCTCCTTTGCTTCTGAGGCCGGTGTTTCAGTCCATGACCGCACTAGGGCCACATGTGGGGTATTTCTAAAAACTGCAGAATCTGGGCAATAAATAATAAGTTAAATTTCTCGGGTAAAACCTCCTGTGGTACAGAAAAAAATTTATTACAAATGAATTTTGTAAAAAAAAAATGAAATTTGTAACTTTCACCTCTACTTTGCTTTAATTCCTGTGAAACGCCTAAAGGGTTAATACACTTTCTGAATGCTGTTTTGAATACTTTGAGGGGTCCAGTTTTCAAAATGGGGTGATTTATGGGGACTTTCTAATATAGAAGGTCCTCAAAGCCACTTCAGAACTGAACTGGTCCTTGTAAAAATCACCTTTTGAAATTTTCTTGAAAATATGAGAAATCGCTGCTAAAGTTCTAAGTCTTGGAACGTCCTAGAAAAATAAAACAATGTTCAAAAAACGATGCAAACATAAAGTAGACATATGGGTGATGTTAACTAGTGACTATTTTGTGTGGTATTACTATCTGTTTCACAAGCAGATACATTTAAATTGAGAAAAATGCTAATTTTTGCAAATTTTCTCCAAATCTTGGTGTTTTTTACAAATAAATATTGAATTTATCAACCAAATTTTTTCACTAACATAAAGTACAATATGTCACGAGAAAACAATCTCAGAATCGCTTGGATAGGTAAAAGCATTCCGGAGTTATTACCACATAAAGTGACACATGTCAGATTTGAAAAATCGGCTTCGTCCTGAAGGCCAAAACAGGCTCAGTCCTGAAGGGGTTAAACGTAGGCCAAAAACATAAACAAAGCCTTACTACAGAGGAAGAGAAATCTGCAATTCACAATTATTATTTTTTTTTTACAAAACAATACATTTTCCTCTTGATGAAACAAACCATTCACAATCTATTTCATAGGAAAATGTGTATTGAAAAAAAGAAAAAAAAATCAATAGATTCCCTCCAGATATCTACAACACCATGGCTGCAGGACAGCGCACGGATCTCCACAAGGCCCTCACCTGCTGTCATACATAAAATATCCGCAATAGTCATCGAGCTGCGTGTTTAACGTCCGTGCTCAAACATTTTTACTACATTTGTAACGCACTAACCACTTCCTTTATATGAACATTTTCCTTCCATTATCATCACACGCACAGATTTCCCAAAGGGGTTAATAATAAAAATTGTCTGGAGAAGAAGAAACATGTTGTGTGCGCGGAGTAAATAATGGCTGGATTGTGTACCTGTCTGGTCCTGTCTTTACGCCGCTAGCACAGGGCTCATCCTACATTATACCACACTCATGTATTCCACATACATACAATATATATATATATATATATATATATATACACACACACACACACATACATATACATACACACACACAATATATATATAATCTCATTACAGCACATAGGTCAAATTACATCACATTATTCGGTCTCTGTGCTTAGATCCATTGGATCACAGCTGTGATGCGAACATCATTCATGCTCTGTTTACCCGGTGGATAAACAATACATCATTTATTCACCAGGACCGGTGGTACAGTGTGACACACAACACCGCCATGAGGACTGGCCAAAGACCCTTATAATGAATAGGTGGTCCTGTTTTGCTGCCGGAGAACCCATGGTGCAATAGGTTTCCAGGGAATTCAGCCTGAGACTCACACAGATGATGTGATCACATCTGCACATAAAGGATCATTTGCAAGGATAGGGGAGGGCAGAGGAAGGACAGAATCATCACCTGCAGAGATCACAGGTCCAGTCACCAGGTTCTCAGCATCAGGACAAAGACTGCAGGGGGAGAGTGGTCCTTCCTAGCTCAGCATCCCATTCCCTGGATCTTCTTCAGCCTGCTCAGATCCTGCCTGCGTCTCGTACACTCCCTGGAAAAGCAGATAAAACGTACAATGGTGAGGATGATGATGGCTCAGTCTTGCTCGGAAGAAGCAATCCAGCGGCACAGCCCTGCCTCAGCTGCTCATGAATATTCATTGCCTCCACAACAGTGTTGACAGGAATATAGTCACTCCCAGGGCAGGCAGAGATGGGCAGGAGCATGAATAGCTGCGGAGAGAACCAGTGAGATGTGTCTAATTCACTGCAATCACAGCCTCAATTGTCCTCAATGTGAAAGGGGGTGCAGTCCTGGCAGGACCATTAATCTTATTCTGACACATTGAAACGGGGGGCTGCTATATATATATATATATATATATATATATATATATATTTTACATATCCCCGGAACGAACGTTTACGGCTTATATTGCACTAGATAATGATGGAATGATTGACCTGGATAATCAGAGCGGTGTATGATGCTGCTAGATTTCTACCCTCAGGGCCAATTCAGACCAGACCAGCGTTCTTCACGTCCGTGTGCGGTCCGAGTGTAGAATAGACAGCGCACGGACTGAACTCTGACACATTAAAGTCAATGGGCCAATTCACATGTCCAATTTTCTACACGGATGGTTGGTACGTGCAGAGAAAATCGCTTTGGTCCAATACTCGTCCATTTAAGTCAATGAGTCAGTGGGCGAAAAGAAACCTGACAAATATGGATGACATCTGAGTGCGGTTAGTAGAGCTGGGACGTGAAAAACGGATGATCACGGATGCTAAACGGACGTGAAAAACCGACACAATATTCATTCATATAGTCATTATTCACATGCTTTATTTAGTCAGGTATTCGGGTCTATACTTGTGACTGTAGTGCCGACGGCCACTGACCATCGGCATATCCCCTCCCCAGCGTCCGTCAGATCAGCTGTACTCACTGCCGGCATCTCCCTCCTTCTCCCCGGGGACGCTGGTGTGTTCTGCTTCCTGCTCCTAGCTCCAGTAGGGTGCCCACGGGCGCTCTGATGGTCCCTTAAAGCGCGAGCGAGCGCACCACTAAAAGTTTCCCCAGCCTATCCCTGTACACCCTGGGCTATATAGTTTGACCTGCCCTCTGCCCCAGTGCCTGAGCAATGTTGTGTCTTCCCAGTGTTGCAAATGGTTCCTAGCTGTATCCCGTTTCTGTGTCCGATGCCTGTGCCAAGTCCAGTGTCCGAGACGACTGCACTACTCATGTCCAGTGTCCTAGCCAAGTTCCATTGTCCTGCACATGTCGCTTCCTCTGATTATCCAGGTACTTGACCTCACTGACTGCCATAGACTTTGTTGATAAGTAGCTGCTCCATTACAGCGGAGTGGCCCAGTGGGTCCACATACCTGCCAGTCATTACAGTGGAATTACAACCTGCTTTCTATCCTGCTTATAGGCCCGCTAGATATTATCCTTTATGCCAGGGGTCCTCAACTGGTGGACTGTGGTCCGTACCCAGATCGCGGACAGCAGTTGTTCAGACCATTGACGTCACTAGAATCCCCGGGCGACCACCACATTCAATTGTATCTGCATCCTCAGATACAATGGTATACTATGGCAGATCAGGGAGCTATCCGCTCCCTGCTCCGCCTTTCACTAGGCTAGAGGCAATGTAAGGCCTGCAACCTATAAGACGCTGGGAAAGGATAGCTGCGCACGCCGACGAGGTGACGTCACTGCATCGCACCGGCCTACGTAATGTTCCATTCTCGGCGTATCATAGGCTGGAGGCCTAACGTGGCTGAGGAGGCCTGCTGTGGAGCTCCATTCATTGTGGGAATAGGGAAGGGTAAGTACAAGTTTGTTTTATTTGTTTGGGGGACACTATCTACAGTAGGTGTGTGGCACTATATACAATGGAGAACTGTAGGGCACTATCTACAAGGGGGAATTATGGCAATATCTAAAAGAGGCATTGTGCGGCATTGTCTACAGGGGGCACTGCATGGTAACTATCTATAATGGGTACTTTTATAAGGGGGAACGGTGTGGCACTCTCTATAAAGGGCATTGTGTGGCACTATGTACAGGGGGCAGATAAGCCTCGGATTTCTGCTGCAGATCCAAGGATCGGAATGGTTTATAGCAAATCTGACCCGTATGAATATAGCCTTCTGTTGGTGCTCAGCTCAGACCTTCACCTGACGGGAGGCCCAGGTAAATGGACCTTCACTAAAAATAGTTAAATACCCCTGCTTTATGCTTTACACAGGTCCAGAGTACTAGACAGCGCAGTTAGATAACTTATGCTATCCATCTCTGCCCGTCTTAAAGCAGCTCATAAGCCAACCTTTAACCAAAAGCACAATACATAACAAATTAGGCAGAGGTGTAGCTAAAGGCTTGAGCCGGATGTAAAATCAGTACAATAGGCCTCAAACCACAACTTGCAATGACAGTTCAAGATAGAGAAGGACAAATCCCAGGAGTAAGGTGACCATTGCAACTGGAAATTTGCGGCTGGCAAGTAACTTTATTTCTCTTGACATATCCAAGATGTTCTTTTCCGACGGTAAAAAAAAAATCTAATTGGCTACAGTTGCAACCTCTGTAGCTACACCACTAAAACTGGGGTGACCGTATCCCTCTAAAGTGTTCCTCTTTTATAGGGACAGCTTTTGACTCAAATCCCTCTATTTGGTCCTTAAGGGTGCAGTCAGACATGGCGTTTTTTTGCCTTGTATTTCCGCAGAACAAAAATACGCTGTGGAAAACGTTACAACGTAAGCCCCTGAGATGTGGAATATTTTTCATTGGACATTGTAAAGTTTTCCGCAACACGTGTGACTGCACCCAAAAATGTCCCTCTTTTTGTCCTGATATCAGATCAGCAAATTAGGGAGCGTGCACCAATCATAATTTACTAGCACATGCCTTGTACGATCTCATACAGTCAATAAAAACATGGTTGCTCAATCACAGAAGGATGTTTATTGTTGCGCTGTGAATATGTGATTGATGCCACAGCGTTGGTTTGCCGCTTTGAAACATATAGAAGCTTTTAGGGTATGTTCACATGGGACGGAAAATTTGCATTCTCATCCACTTTGCTACTACGGTAATATACTAAGGGTATGTGCACACGATGAGAGGCTTTTACGTCTGAAAAGACAGACTGTTTTCAGGAGAAAACAGCTGCCTCGTTTCACACGTAAATGCTCCTCCTCGTATTATGCGAGGTGTCTGTGACGCTCGTAAATCTTGAGCTGCTCTTCATTGACTTCAATGAAGAACGGCTCAAATTACGTGGCAAAGAAGTGTCCTGCATATAATGTATACAAGTGTCCTGCACTTCTTTGCCGAGGCAGTCAATTTACGCGTCGTCGTTTGACAGCTGTCAAAAAACGACACGTAAATGACAGGTCGTCTGCACAGTACGTCGGCAAACCCATTCAAATGAATGGGCAGATGTTTGCTGACTTATTGGAGCCGTATTTTCAGACGTAAAACGAGGCATAATACGCCTCGTTTATGTCTGAAAATAGGTGGTGTGAACCCAGCCTAAGGATTCTCCACCCACAGATGCGGACATAAAATTCACAATGTATCCGCCACGTGTGAACATACCCTTCCAGTTATTTGGACATCAACTTCGAATACTGACAAAGAGGAGACCTGCATGTTTTTAATTGGACAACTATATGTAAGCTTGGTAAGGTTCATGGTGCACTATTTATTCTAAGAGTCCATTCAGACGTTGCAATTGAGGTGCGGTTAGAACTGCATCCGAAAACCACATGCATTTCTACCACAAATTTGATGCCTTTTTTTGTGCGACTGCGGTAGAAAATGCAACTGCTTTGAAAAACGCACCAAATAAACACATGCGGTTTTTGGATGCAATTTTCTGATGTGGTTTAAACCGCACTGTCTGAATCACCGAAAAAACATGCAGTAATTTTGATCCGGGGAGTACACAAAAAAAAACAACTGAATATACATAATCTGCCGATACAGCTGAATATACATACTCTGCCGATACAGCTGAATATACATACTCTGCCGATACAGCTGAATATACATACTCTGCCGATACAGCTGAATATACATACTCTGCCGATACAGCTGAATATGCATAATCTGCCGATACAGCTGAATATACATAATCTGCCGATACAGCTGAATATACATACTCTGCCGATACAGCTGAATATACATACTCTGCCGATACAGCCGAATATACATAATCTGCCGATACAGCTGAATATACATACTCTGCCGATACAGCCGAATATACATACTCTGCCGATACAGCCGAATATACATAATCTGCCGATACAGCTGAATATACATAATCTGCCGATACAGCTGAATATACATACTCTGCCGATACAGCTGAATATACATACTCTGCCGATACAGCTGAATATACATACTCTGCCGATACAGCCGAATATACATAATCTGCCGATACAGCTGAATATACATACTCTGCCGATACAGCCGAATATACATACTCTGCCGATACAGCCGAATATACATACTCTGCCGATACAGCTGAATATACATAATCTGCCGATACAGCTGAATATACATACTCTGCCGATACAGCTGAATATACATAATCTGCCGATACAGCTGAATATACATAATCTGCCGATACAGCTGAATATACATACTCTGCCGATACAGCTGAATATACATAATCTGCCGATACAGCTGAATATACATAATCTGCCGATACAGCTGAATATACATACTCTGCCGATACAGCTGAATATACATACTCTGCCGATACAGCTGAATATGCATAATCTGCCGATACAGCTGAATATGCATAATCTGCCGATACAGCTGAATATACATACTCTGCCGATACAGCTGAATATGCATACTCTGCCGATACAGCTGAATATACATACTCTGCCGATACAGCTGAATATACATACTCTGCCGATACAGCTGAATATACATACTCTGCCGATACAGCTGAATATACATACTCTGCCGATACAGCTGAATATACATACTCTGCCGATACAGCTGAATATACATACTCTGCCGATACAGCTGAATATACATACTCTGCCGATACAGCTGAATATACATAATCTGCCGATACAGCTGAATATACATACTCTGCCGATACAGCTGAATATACATACTCTGCCGATACAGCTGAATATACATAATCTGCCGATACAGCTGAATATACATACTCTGCCGATACAGCTGAATATACATACTCTGCCGATACAGCTGAATATACATAATCTGCCGATACAGCTGAATATACATAATCTGCCGATACAGCTGAATATACATACTCTGCCGATACAGCTGAATATACATACTCTGCCGATACAGCTGAATATACATACTCTGCCGATACAGCCGAATATACATAATCTGCCGATACAGCTGAATATACATACTCTGCCGATACAGCCGAATATACATACTCTGCCGATACAGCCGAATATACATAATCTGCCGATACAGCTGAATATACATACTCTGCCGATACAGCTGAATATACATACTCTGCCGATACAGCCGAATATACATAATCTGCCGATACAGCTGAATATACATACTCTGCCGATACAGCTGAATATACATAATCTGCCGATACAGCTGAATATACATACTCTGCCGATACAGCCGAATATACATACTCTGCCGATACAGCCGAATATACATACTCTGCCGATACAGCTGAATATACATACTCTGCCGATACAGCCGAATATACATAATCTGCCGATACAGCTGAATATACATACTCTGCCGATACAGCTGAATATACATAATCTGCCGATACAGCTGAATATACATAATCTGCCGATACAGCTGAATATACATACTCTGCCGATACACTAAAGACAAGATTTTGTCTCAAAATGTAAACACGTGTCGGACAGATGCAGAACATGTATCCGTCCTATAACCTTGTATATAGTATTAGAAATATTTAGGTTGATTTCACACATAGGGTTTGGGAACCACATCAATTGTCACATAAAGGAAACCACAGCAGTTTACATGGGATTTTGGAAACTTGTTATTTTAACGAAACTGCATCTGCGGTACTTTTACATTATGCTTTTTCTTGGAATGGTAGAAAATTGTCACCGAAATGCCACATCTTGAATAAGAACTTCACTAATATTGCACAACTTTCAAAGTGACCCCAGATTTATCATAAGCTGCTGAGTATGAATATGTTGCGGACATCAGTGTTAATACAGTTGCAGCAATATGGAGAGGCCTGTTCATTAGACGTGGATGGTGCAGACAGGGTCCACAGCAACAAGACTGATGTAATAAGCAAAGTGGCCATCTTTCAGAAGCCTAATTGGCAGAAATAAGATGCATGTGAGCTGTAGACAGAAGGAAGCAGCGGCTAATGGTCACAGATGCAGCTTTCCCTGGTGAGAACAGTTCGGTTTAAAAAGGGGTGCTCTTCACAAGACAAAGCCTTTGAGGGTGCGTTTACAGGACACGTTTATGGCTGCGCGGTAAAAGCTGCATCAAAACCATGGCAAAAAAAAACATGCTGTTTTACCGCAAATTGCTGCGGTTTTGCAATGCATTTTTCGGCTGCACGGTTTTTGCAGGGCAAACACATTTATTTTACGTTTTATCTGTAAAAACCGCACAGGCAAAAACCGCATTGCAGAAAGCAACAACCCGCTGTAAAGCTGGACACAGTTTTGCATTTTTTTTTTTACCGCACAGCCAAAACCGTCTCATGTAAATGCACCCTAATTTCTCCAGCAGTGAGACCCGCGCTCATTGTCTGGGGTTAGTGATCGCCGGACGTGAAAAGTGGACAAGTTCATATAAAATACAGAAATACAACCAGTATAGTAATAACCACCAATAGGTCTGTTTTGCATGTGACAACGTCATCCAGTAACACCTTTTTTTTTACAGCAAGATTGCCATTCAAGTATCATCCATCTGGGTTTCCTAAATTCATTTGTTGAAAATAAATAGACAGTTTTAAAGGTTTGGGCACCAAATGACAAACATTTGTTGTAATAATTTTGCTCATTAGGTACAGAGGTTATAAACCAGTAGAATTATGACAATAGCAAATCCAGTATATTCTCTCCTCCCCTATGACATTTCTACTGTGAAATCCCCCCCAGTCCCGTTCTTTGATGGTCCTATCTTTTCACAATAAATGGTCTTGCTTCATTGTATCGGAGTTTAGACAAAAGTGCAGATACAATCCAGTTGGAATTGAGTAAATGATTAAATATGTAGAAGACGTACGCATAAAATATTAACCCCCACCAGTCCTAGAGCTGGACATACGGTACATAAACTGTCACAAGCAGAGACAATATACACTCGTTCTTGAAAGTGGTCGTCTAATGAAGACAACCCCGTCCATACGCCCTAATAGTCAAAGAGGGGACCCCTGCCCGAGATCGCCATTGGTGAGCTGCTCCGTAAGGGTATGTTCTCACGGTATTAAGACTGAAAAATCAAACACGGACTCTAAAATCAGCGCTAGTTTCAGGCTGATTTTGACCCTGATTTTCAGCACGGTTTCTTTTTAAAACCAGCCGACAGGAGATTTTAACTTAAAATTAAAATCATCGTGCAGTTTTTGGTGCTGTAGGCTCCATGCACACGCTGCAGATTTTATAGCAGATTTGATTTTAAGTAATAGAACTTTCTGCAGAAATCTGCAGCGCGTGCAGGCGGTTTTGCAGCACAGAAAATTCATTTTAATAGAACATTTCTGCGGTGATCCCGGGCTTTTTTTCAGCACCGCTGATTTTGCTTAGCAGGCAAATTAGAGAGCCGATTCTGACGCAGAAAATACGTCGGAATCAGCGTACAAAAATGTGGTGTGAACATGGCCTAGTAGCAGCTCCCATTTTGGCTCACTCCAGCTGTCTGCAGCAGCGGCTCCATTCTGAAGTGGCATGTCTAATGAAAACAACCCTTTTAAATCAGAATTCCCGGCTCCCCTTACTGAGGTTCTTGCTGTAATGGAAATCTCCTATTCATGCACTGATTATCAGGTAGTCATAAACTTATTAACAGCAGCCAATCTGAACAAGCAAAGTTGCAGTGCAAAGCATGGGGGAGGTACCAAGCAGCAATCTGAACCTATAACAAGACAGGAGGTAAGCTTCAGACGACCTCAGACTTTCTTTGTAGCTTAGACTTGCTACTAAACTGCAATCACTTATCATAGCTGTGCCCTAATGGAGCAGCACGTCCACCCGAGCAACTAACAGTGGACTAAATAAACAGCAGGTCAGCATCAAGTGTGGGGTAGTTTAATTTTATAGATCTCAAATGGAATTCTTCTTACAGCCAATCTGCATCTTTGTCACATTGCCAAAGTAATTAATTCCCAAAGTAAGTATCGGACTATGAAATTACAAAATTGTACATCAAAACCTAAATCCCGAAAATACCGTCCACTCAAGTCAACAGGAAAACTGCTCATTCTTATATAAAATGAATATAATGACAGGACATAATGAGATTTCCTGACCTAGTGCCGTTTACACAGCTCATGGTTTGTTACAATGTATCCGCTTTGAGCAGGACAGGTTTAAAGTCACTGAATGTAAACAAGAATATTTTCATTCACTGACAGCAAGCAGCTTGGAACCGTGAGGAATACAAAAGTTTATTAGAATGCTGTAAGACATTTCATTATACAATTAAGCAGATTGATTGCGCTGTCCATGCGACAGAAATGCAGATCTACGCTTGCTTTGAGCAGGTGTAGAATTCCACCATAACTTATGGTAAATCTGTCGGCCTGTAAGCGGCCCCGTCTCCTACCGCTAGACTGCACCCCCCTTTTGGAAAGTGGCGAGAAAAGTTGCAAATTCTAGAGCAAATATGGGGTGTGTCAAAATTGGTGGCTTTTTTTACGCAAGAAAACTGGGGTAAAGCTTTTGAAATATTGCCCCCAGCCTTAATGGGTTATTCCCAACTAAGACATGTATGGCATATCTAACGGAAAAAAGCCATAAATGTCTGAAAGATGCGGGTCTCAGCTCTGGTAAGGACCCGCACCTTTTTTTTGCCTGGTGCGACTGCCATTGGTCACAGATTCTGGGCATGCACTAATGGGGAGAGGGCTGCACGTAACTCTCTCCATACTGTTCAATGTAAGTTACAGGACCAGGCAAGAAAGCGCTGCTCGGCTGTTTCTGTAACTCCCAGAGAGTAGAAAGGGGAGAGTCGCGTGTAGCCCTCTCCCCACGGTTCCATGCCTGGAATCTCTGACCAACCCGCCCCAGACAAAACAGAGGTCAAGTGACCCCCCCTCCCCCCAATTTAGGTGCAGCATCTATCAGACATTTATGGCATATCCTGTGTATATGCCATAAATGTCTAAGGCTTCGTTCACATCTGCGTCAGGGTCCCAGTCTGACGTTCCGTCTGAGCTTCCCGCCAGAGCGGGACCCTGACTGAAACTAAGGTAAACCGTAGGTTTCCATTTGCATCACCATTGATTTCGATGGCGACGGATCCGATGCCAATGGTTTCCGTTTGTCTCAGTCTACTCCTCTACTGTTAAATGGTTTTAGTTTGTCTCAGTTGTGCAAGGGTCCCGTCGGTTTTGACGGAATCAATACCGTAGTCGACTGCCCTATTGATTCCATCAAAACGACGGAACCATTTCACAACCGAGACAAACGGAAACTATTGGCACCGGATCCGTCACCATTGAAATCAATGGTGATGTAAATGGAAACCTATGGTTTCTGTTAGTTTCAGGCCGGGTCCCGTTCTGGCGGGAAGCTCTGACGGAACGTCAGAACGGGACCCTGACGCAGATATGAACGAAGCCTAAGTTGGGAATACCCCTTTAACACAAAGTCAGGCACAACTCCTGAAAATGGGAGAACTCCTTCAGCTCAATGAAAGCCCTTGATAATTTTCCCCTCAAAAAATGTTCCATCTAGACAACCTGGCACAAAATAAACACTTATTTTTACCATCTTTTTTACCATGCTAGGATCGCTAGTGTGCATGTTCATTTCATCAGGGAAATGAGATAAACAGCTGTCAAACACATCGGATGCCGCTTATCTCACTGGGGTTTGTAGGATCAGACAGGTGAAAAAAATCCAGTCATACTTTCCTCTGTGTGGATGTGCTCAGATTTTTAGCAGATCTTTAAATCAGGGGGATTCACCAATATAATCTAATGTGTGGGGCCAGCATTACTTGTTGTGGTTAGGATTTGCTGCGCTGGAACGTCTCAGGATGTCAGCGGTAAATAAACATCACAGAGCGGCTGATGTCACTGAACGTCAGCGGTTTGTGATTCTTTTAAGCCGTTTTGGTTCTAACCATGTCATTTTCTGTGGAGCAATGCGCACATTTGCATTCATCTCCGCGGTCTCAGCAGCGAGGCCCTTGGCTCGGTTACCATGGAGATGGAAATCCCTGAAGGCGCTCATGCCAAACAAGGCCCGTCACCGTCTCACTGCCAAAGGCCCGAACTGCTCACAAACCTCCTGACTTGTTTCAGTCTCCCATTACATCATCAGCATTCACCTCAAAAGACCAGAAACACCAAAAAGTACATATTATTCCCGAGTAATTCTACACCAAGACAACGTGCAAGTGTTTTCTTATCACATTGCTAAAAGTTACATATTCAACATTATAGATTTGTGACCAAAAACAATATCTACCAATTTGTATCTATGAATATCGTATCCATCTAATATCTATCCACCAATTTATATCTATGAATATCGTATCCATCCAATATCTATCCACCCATTTGTATCTATCAATATCGTATCCATCTAATATCTATCCACCCATTTGTATCTATCAATATCGTATCCATCCAATATCTATCCACCCATTTGTATCTATCAATATCGTATCCATCTAATATCTATCCACCCATTTGTATCTATGAATATCGTATCCATCCAATATCTATCCACCCATTTGTATCTATCAATATCGTATCCATCTAATAACTATCCACCCATTTGTATCTATAAATATCATAGCCATCTCATCTATCCACCCATTTGTATCTATAAATATCATAGCCATCTCATCTATCCACTATATATATATCTTTTGCTCTATGGATGTGATGCTTAGTTGCAAGCCGCACACTATGGGGGGGGGGGGGGGGTCAATGGACTAGAATAAAAAAGGTAAAATGCTCAGCGTATCATATACAATTACTGGAATAGACTCATGCACCCGAGCATATTATGGCTTCTTACAATCTCCATGTTGTGTGTAGCCATAATACGGCATTCATAGACTTCCACGTGGCCCTACTGTTCAGACTTATGACTGATTCATACAGTAGAATATAGAGGGGGTTTTTTGGGTCTGATTCTGCATGAATCGGACATTTAAAAAAATTGGTTTTCAAAACGAATTACGGAGGTAATCTCAGCATTGCTTCTAGCGGAGAATAATTCCGTAACACGGCACCACACGGAGCAGCTATTGCTTCATAGTATGGAACTTTTGTCTGATATAACCAAATGATTGTATATTGGCAACGCAGTCCTGTCACCGGCGGCTGGGGATAGAAGAGGGGGGGAGTCGCTGACTAATTTCCTCCATTCAGTCACAACAATACTGCAGTGTTCCAAGCAGAGGGAGAGGAGGGGGAACAGCTAAAAAAAAATAATAAGATATATACCATTATCTCTGTGGTTTAGAGGGAGAAGACATTTGTCTGTCAGTGCAGAGATTTCCCCCATATAATTACAGCCATAATGTAATCTGTGACTCACTGCTGCACATCCGAAAATCCACATGTACTCAGTCCGTTCTCTAAAGTATGAAGGACTAACACGGATGCAAGGTCACAAAACAACGAGCGTTATTCTTTGCGGACAATGATCGGCGATACGATATAACCCATGGTAACAATCTACTGTATTCATTATAAAACTATTTGGATATGTTCGAACAGGCAGGATACGCTGCGGGAGTTCCGCAACGGAATTCTGCAACATTTACAGCAGCAGCAAAGCAGATGAGATTTCTAGGGAAAAAGAAACCGCAGAAAACTTGTGTGGAATGTGTCCTGCGATGCGGCTATCAAATCCACAGCATGTTAATTTATGCTGCGGCTCCTGCGAAGATGCTGCGTTTTTGGGCCATAGACTTGAACGGGGAGCATAAATTCTGCAAGTTCAGTTTTGTCGCAGTTTGTGCAGCGTTTACGCAGCAGAAACGCAGTAAAAACCACTGTAAATCCGCGGGTGCACATAAAGTTTGGTATAATCAAAGCTTCACACAAAATCTGCAGGTAAAACCGCTGTGGAAAATCTGCTTCTGCACGCTTTGCTGCGGATTGATGTGACGGGTTTACCTGCGTTTTTGTTTTTTGAAGATTTCGCTGCAGATTTTCCATTTAGTCTCTCATGTCAGATCAGGTGGGAGATTAAAATTGCAGGGACAATCCTCTGTGCCACAATTGGATTGGAGCAGGCTTAACAGGGGTGTGGAGTCTAAGGCCCTGTTCACACGGCGGATTGTGTGTGGCGCGTCCCACGGCAAAATCTGCAGTGGAATTATTCCTGGTGTCAGCAGGAAGATTCCTCCTCCCATTGACTTCAATGGGAGGTTCGAGCGGAATCCGATTGAGCAGGACACTAGCGGGAAAAAGCGTCCGACTCCCTTTCAAATGAATGGGAGGTGGAGTTTTGTGGCGGAATCTGCGGTGGGTCCCGCCGCTAAAATTCCGCTGTGTGATCAGGGCCTTACAGAACACTTTCTTTTTACTTTTTTTTTTAATTCATTAATTTAAGTTTCTCATTCACATAAACATAAAAACAACAACATATAAATAGGACATTCTTGATTTTTCCTAATATTTCATATCTATTACAAATTGTTAATCTTTTATCCATCTAGGGAAATATTTGATAGAAATCTGCTTGTTAAAATATTATTGACATTGTTGTGAATAGTATTTATTATCTTCTTCCATTGTAGGTAATATAAAAAACCTTAATGGAACACCAACCCTAGATACCATATGATTGAAATTCTGTATTTCCCCAAATCCATGTTTTATCACCTCGTAGATATATTTTGAGGCTTTGCGCCTGCCATCCTGGGATCACTGTGTGAGGAATAGCTCCAGTCACTGATGGGTGTTTGCCCACTATAGAATATTTCGATATATTGAGTTGCAGGTTTATATACTTCCATGTGATCCACATCAAAGCAAAATATACACATTCTTCTATAGGAAATTGAGAGATCTTTAGTTCTTGCAAAGATAATAGAGTCGTGGATGAAGCCGTGCCTTTTCTGCATCTATGTTAGCTACGTGGGAGATTCTTCTTATCCATTCCACAATATACCTGGTTATGTAAGAACAGTTCTCTTATTTTTGTAATCTGCTGTATGATATCTTATGCACTGGTTACAAAAAGTCAAAGGCCTTTTAATTACCCTTTATGGGATTTATAAACGCTCAAACTTCTGACATGTCATAAGTTTTGATTAGTGGGGGTCCGAGCACTGAGACCCTCACCAATCGCTAAAACAAAGCGGCAGTATCGCTCAGCCGCTTCGTTTCTATTTGGCTTTTTCCGGAAATCAACGGATCAGAATAGGGGCTCAATAGAAAGTATATGAGCCCATACTCTCCTACATCAGCTTTCCGGAAAAAGCTGAACACATCAGCACTTCTGCCGCTTTGTTTTAGCGATTGGTCGGGGGTCCCAGGGCTCGGACCCCCACTAATCAAAACTTCTGACATGTCGCTATGACATGTCAGAAGTTTGCTGAACGTTTAGTTACCCTTTAATATCCTTTGTTTTTCATTAATACTGGGATAATTAGGGTACATTATTCTAGGTAAATAGACACTTGCTTTGCCAACTAGGGGTCATGTTAGTTCCCCATTTATGTAAATTAATTTTTTATAAAAGTTAAATTCAATGTGATATTGTTTTTATGTGATGTCGTGAGTTCTTCCGATATTCATTCCCAAATAATTGATAAATTCACTGGCTATTGATAATCAAAAAAAAAAATTATCCTTTGAGATCCTGAATTTTGGATTAAAAAAAATGACACTACAGATTTTCTTTATTCATTTTAAAGGGAACCTGTCACCAGCATTTTCGGTATCAAGCCAGCAATACCTTGTGAAAGTGGGTGAAAAATCATTGTTAGCTAACCTATAAATATGTTAAAAGTCGGCTCTGTACCTTCAGTATTCCGGTTTTCAGTGGTCCCGCGCCGTATGCAAATGAGCACAAAAGAGTCAAATCTTTACTCGAAAAGAGTCAGGTTTTCATTCCTCCGGCGCTTCAGAGTTGGCTCCGCCTCCTTGTTTTTGATTGACAGCTCCTCTCACTGCACTGCACATGAAATCCCGCGCTTGCTCATTGAGACAGTTATGCTGTATAACATACGACGACGACAAAAGGGGGTGTGTACCCGCGCGGCGCATGCGCAGTTAAATATTTCAGGATGAATGAAGCAGGGAAGGTGGTGAGGCACGCATGCGCGAGATCTGAAACACGATTTCGGCATTTAGGGCTGTACAGGCGGCGTACGTGGGCGGAGTTAAGATCGTGCGTCACTAAGCTAAATTTAATTACCATAAATGGCGGTAAAACTTTAAATGATAATATTTCGGGCAAGAGGAGGACGTGAGGAGAGAAGAACACATCAATCAACTATGGACAGCTGCGGCCACTACAGGGTCAGGACGTTTTATAAGGTAAGATGGTGATGACAGGATCCCTTTAAAGCCGGAAACCGAGCAATATAGCTCTAATATGTCTAGAACCATACCAATGTCCCTCTCTACATTTTTCACATCAGGAGAAAACCACAAATTTTTCCTTTTATAAATATTAATACCTTTTATTGTTTTTAAGGCAAGGGCTATAGGCGCCACACAAAGATTGAAAAGAAGTGGGTAGAATGGACACGGCTTCCCCTACAAAAGAAACCTATGGATAAATAACCAGGAATAGTGACATGTGCGTTCTTTTTAAATCAGTTTGAGCAAAAGCTGTGTCTCCTTATCAAGTGCGTTTTTGGCATCAAACGTTACTATACCTGCCCTCTTGCGTGTCTGTGCCATGGCCCAATCCATACCAACCAGTACTTTCCTATTGTTTTGAACCCCATTTCTACTCTTCACAAACACATTCTGATGGCCCCGTGCACACGACCGTATTTTTCATCAGTAATTACGGACGCATTCATTTCTATTGGCCACGGACACCTTTCAGTATTTTTACTGATGGGTGTCCGTGCTGAAAAAATTATAGAACCTGTCCTATTCTTGTCAGTAATTACGGCAAGGACCCTCCCATAGAAGTCTACGGTAGCCTCCGTAAATACGGATGTGCATCCGTATACCGCCCGTATTTATGGAAGTGTTGCTATGCAACATGCTGATGACATAATTTGCATCCTCCCTGTTTCTACGGATCCGTATATATAGATGGAATACGGACCGTACCTACGGACACTCTTCCGTATAGAAGGATGAAATACGGATGCCTATGGATCCGTATTTACGGACAGTATTTCGGGTTAGATGAAAATACGATTGTGTGCACGGGGCCTTATGGATGTAAACATGTCCCTTCATTGCACATATAATTATAGAGTTATGTTGATGTATCTTCTAAAATAGGTAGATTTAAATAACTCATTTGTGAACTCATCACTATATTTCCTATAGAAGAACTCATTGGGTTCTTATCATTAAAGGGGTATTCCCATCTTGGACATTTACGACAAAGAAATAGGACATACCGTAAATGTCTAAGGCCCCATCCACACGAATGTGCTTTCGCGGCCGCAATTCCCCCGAAAATCCACGGGAGAATTGCGGCCCCATTCATTCCTATGGGGCAATGCACACGACCGTGGTTTTCACGAGCCCAGACTGCAGAAAGAACGGGCAAGCCTTATTACGGCCGTGTTCTGCGGTCCGGGCTCATTGAAAATAATGGCTGCGGCCATGTGCACGGCCCACCTGTCACTCCGTGACCGGCTGACCCGCATATCACGGCCGTGCACATGGCTATGGACGTGTCCATGAGGCCTAAAAGATGCGGGGTGTCCAGCCTTGGAAGCCGCACCTATCGTTGGAACGAAGCTCCCTGATCCTACCTTCTGCCACTGTCCTCCATCCGCTGAGTAACGATGGGAGTAGGTAAAATGGCCAGAAGAAGGAAAACAGAGCTTGCTGAGCTACTCTGTTTCCAGAACTTCCATAAAAGTGAATGGGGGTTTCGGAAACAGCATAGCAAAACATGCTCGGCTGTTTCCATACCCCCCCCCCCCCCCCACCTCGTCCGTCTGTGGCCGGGGACCAGCGACAGCAAGTAGGACCGGGGTCAGGGGCCCCATCCTAGAGATAGGTACGGGTCGCAGAGGTGGGAGCCGCATCTACTTGACATTTATGGCATATCCTGTGGAGATGGGAATACCACAAAGATTTCACAGTATTAATAAGTTCTTCCTTTGTTATTGCCACCTCGAATAGTGTCATCTGACCCGGTTTAAAAAAAATAAATATTAAATTCTTCTTTCAATTGTTCTACTAATCATATTTGTCCAAAGAGAGAGAGGTAAGCTGCCGAACGACAGACTAGACTGTGGTTCAGAAGGGGCGAGTTTTCTGCAAGACCAGAAAGTATGTAGGAAAATGCCTTTCTCCTCCCCAAAATCAACAACAGGTGTTCGGGACAGAAGGCATCAGACTATGATCATTAAATTATTATTAAAGTGCCCAAATAATAAAATGTATGACCCTCTACGGTCTGTGTAAAAGATTATTTTTTTGTTAGCGCAGCAGTTTGTGCTGCAGAGCTGCACTTCCTCTCCCCCGCTAAAGAGAAAGGTAACTTTCACAGCCTTCAATATCTTTCCCTATACACGTGTAATGTGCACAGTCACAAATTATGTAATGACTAAGGGTTTTCTTTAAATATAAATAACACAGCCAGGCTTTATTACTTAAATTATTTAAAACTACGACTACCGTATTTTACAATTCCACTTATTTCAGAACTAGTGCCCATTAAAATTGGCGGCTACAATAGTCGTTAGTAAATTCCGTTGTTTGTTTTTTTTTAACTTTATTATGGCATAGCCTGATTGGCGGCCACGTATACAACATACGTATACAAGTAATGACTCTCAGTGGCATTTAGGGTATGTGCACACACACTAATTACGTCCGTAATTGACGGAACGTATTTCGGCCGCAAGTCCCGGACCGAACACAGTGCAGGGAGCCGGGCTCCTAGCATCATACTTATGTACGATGCTAGGAGTCCCTGCCTCGCTGCAGGACAACTGTCCCGTACTGTAATCATGTTTACAGTACGGGACAGTAGTTCCACGGAGAGGCAGGGACTCCTAGCATCGTACATAAGTATGATGCTAGGAGCCCGGCTCCCTGCACTGTGTTCGGTCCGGGACTTACGGCCGAAATACGTCCGTCAAATACGGACGTAATTAGTGTGTGTGCACATACCCTTAGCGTGCATAGGTTGACATAGGTTTCTGCGGAGGGCTCTCCCTTCTGCTCATCAGGACTATACATTTTGTTTCCAGCTTCCAGAACTGATCACAAATACCACAGCAGATTCTTTGTTTTTTTTTCCTGCCACAGTAATAATTAAATTAGCAGGCAATGTGGCGCCCCCTGTAGTCTATATATATCAAATTCAGTATTTGTTCATTGATGGAAAATATTCTCTATTACTATGCCATTGTGCTCGGTTAGCAATGCACTTATAATAGACGGTTACATTTTCATGCGTTTCTATGCTTTCATCATGTTTTCTGCTTTCATCTAGAAACGGATTAGTGAAAGGCAAATCCTTTTACATCCGTCTATTCTGTGGTCCAATTATTCAGCCTTTAGAACAAGAAGAAGAAATAACAGAATTGTGCACTCACCTCCTTCCTTCAACGTTATTCGGAGTTTTCCCACAATGCATCCGGCTCCCATTCACAGACCTTCACGGGGTTGCCATGTTAATGTAGTTTCCATAGTAACGCGGATCCGGCGTTCCCCTGGGTGAGAAATAGTCCTGAGTGGAGGTAAAATACATACATTTTAAGTGCTTTATATATAGAAATGCTGGAGCATGGAGCATGATCTAGATAAGAGAGTCCTGGAGCGGACAGGACGGCTCCCAGTAAAAATGGCACCGAACAACGCAAGGAAAGATTTGGCAAAAAACATGCAAAATTGGTCTAGAATTGTTTTTTGGTTTTTTTTCTGGAAAAACTAGCCAGATGTTACATTTAAACAAATAAGATTTTATAAAATCTTGCCGTTGTCTCAGTACTGCAGGAATTTGCCTCGCTGGTCGTAGGCGTGTGAATGTTGCGGCAGCGGTTGTGGATTTTCCCATCATACCGCGATGCACGTGTCTCTTTGTAGCATCAGGCCTACATCTGTATGCACAATAGATAGTACCTCTGCTGTATATTTGCACTATGGCTGGTGGTATGGCAGTATTTATGCAGTATTATTATACATTTTATAGTGTTATTACCCTCCAGGGCCCTGCACATATGAAACACAGAGGGGTACGTAACAAACAATAAAAACAAGCGAGAGGAGAGGACCCGTACTATAGAGGACACCACTACTGCATCTATGGTTGGTAGCATTAGTTCTGTACTACAGATGTAACCGCTGCTGTATACAGTCACTAAGGCCCCATGCACACGAACGTGCTTTTGCGGCCGCAATTCCCCCGAAAATCCACGGGAGAATTGCGGCCCCATTCATTTCTATGGGCCCGTGCACACGACCGTGGTTCTTTGGCTGGTAATGTTAGGTCTCATGCACACGACCGGGAATTTATCTGCATTTTTGGGGTCCCATTCATTTCTATGGTCCCATGCACCACGAACGTGGTTTGACAGATCCGTGCGGAGGCCGCAGATCCAGATCGCGAAAACTCAGGACAAGTCATTTTACGATTCGGATTTGCAGGCTCGCACTACTGGTGAAATCATTTTTTCTTGTTGTGGATCAGTGGGTTACGATGACACACGGATGCAAAACAAAGGTGACGGCAACGGATCCCTGCAAAACCACTACTGTCGTGTACACGAGGCCTTACAGTATGTATTCATCATCGCTGCTTTCTTGTATGCACCAGCAGCTCAAGCTTGGAGTATAAGGGTATGTTCACACTGAGTATTTTGGCACGGTTTTTGATACAGAAACCGCGTCGGAAACAGAGCCAAAAACTGCCTCCTATTGTTTTTAATAGGAGGCGGTTTTTCCCGAGAGCGGTAAAAAATGCTCGCGGGAAAAAGCAGCGACAAGCCCTTTCTTCGGGCGTTTCCAGCTCTGACATCAATAGGAGGCAGACATCACGTTTTTTTGAGGTGGTTTTTGCCCACGGCGCTAAATGGAAACGTGGCAAATATTCTGCCGGCAGGTCAAAATCGGTCTTAAAATTCCTTTAGGAATTTTGAGGCAGATTTTTCCACCTGCAAAAAAACTCTGTGTGAACAGGGCCTAACAGCTAAAATATACATTTAGGCCTCATGCACACGACCGTAGTGTTTTTCTGGTCCGCAAATTCCAGGACCGTGTTCCGTGAAATGTCATCCGCAGTTTATCTGTATGTAATCCGCAAAATGCGGATAAAAAAAAAAAAGCCTAGGTAAAACAGGATGACAGAACTCATTCCCGGTCGTCGCCTAGCAACACTTCCGCAAATCCGCAAACTGCGGTTGACACACGGAGGTGTATCCGCATTTTCCACGGGCCCATTGACTTCTATGGGAATGTCCGCATCGAATTTGCGGGCCGTAATAAGACATGTCCTGAGTTTGTGCGGCACAGATTTGCGGACATGCGGAGACCCGTGAAAACACGGATAGTGTGTATGGGCCCATAGAAATGAATGGGTCCGCAATTCTCCCGTGGATTTTGGGGGGAATTGCGGACGCAAAAACACGTTCGTGTGCATGGGGCCATACTGTAAAAAAAAAAACTAAAAAAAAAAACAAAAGCCACAAAACAAAAAATCACACATTGCAGAAAATAAGACGCAAACATTCATTTTAGGAAACATCTTTGGGCGTTTACTTCTCTGACATCAGTGAGGGATAGAAAGCGTTTTTTCCCGGCGTTTGCCTGCGGCGCTCAATGGCGCGACGCTCAGCAGTGAGAAGTATCAGGTCTGTTCAGTTTTTTGCCCCTGAATGTAAATAACCACGTTATTATTCTATGAAAGCAAGCAGAGATCTTGAAAATCGTGCGGATTGAGAAGACAAAGTACATAATGAAAATGTATAACCTATAATTTATACAGTGATTAAAGGGGTTTTGCGGGACGTTGATATTGACGGTCTATCCGATTCTGGGCACCCCCAGCGATCAGCAAAGTATCGTTTTGGTATCGAAAATCGCAATAATACACAAAGTATCGAAGTCCAAATTCTGGTATCGTGACATCCCTAGGCCTGATTCACACGAACGTTGAATACGCCCGCGTGAGGTGAAGTCAATGGGTGTGGAATCACGGACAGCGCGCGCGCACACACACACGTCATCCGCGTGCTGTCCGTGATTCACGCATCAGTTGCTAAAGAAACGCAGAGAAAAAAAAAAAATCAAGAAACGTGCACGAACGTTGACAGCGAAAAGGGACGGCAAACGGGACCGTAACGCGGAAAAAACACTGCATTTTTTTGCGGACAGAAAACGGACACATTCTTGTGAACCCAGCCTAAGGCTACACTCACACGAATGTAGCCCACCTCGGACGTGAAAAACCGTCTTCCATGTCGGAGATGGACCCGGGACGGACGCGCTGTCACGTATCGCCCAGATTAGTCTATGGAGGGATGTGTGACGCGCAGTAAGACAGGACGTGTTCTATATTTCAACGAACCGCTCACACGCGTGAACAGCCATATTGAGATACAGGAGTCCGCGTGACGGCCATTGTTTAATGTTAGTCCGAGTCTATCAGATACGATTGAGTCAGACCGAGATTGGCGCATTATGGCATAAAACTGCAACAGCCACAACGCGGTTGAAGGATAAGTGTCAAGTTTTCCGTGAGTTGCGCCAAATGTATTATGTAGAGTCCAAAAGCTGGACAAATTAGGTGCAATTACAGCTAAAATAAACACCTCATCTTTGGTAAATTGTCACAGAATAACTGCGGCTCATGACATTAACGACAACAAAAATGAAGTCTGTGGTAAAAATTCTCTCAGAAAACACCGAATACTCTCTGCTGCACGGAAAACCCAGAGAGGCGGGAAAAGCCGCACACAATCACCACACACAACCCTCCAGACTGCCGACATTCTATTTCCCGACACGCGGGAAAATCTCTATCCCAGCATAAGGACTTCATTCTCCGGCATGCAACGGGGGTCAAAGACGTCATGTCCTGACTCGAAGGCGCGCAGAGGACTCCATTTTCCAGCTTGCACTGCGGCAAGGACTTCATTTCCCAGGATGAGGCGAGCGTTAAGACATGCGCAGTGCGGGCGGGGCCCGGGTGTTGTGGTCTAGCTGGAGGGAGAGTCCAGTAGGTGAGGATCTGGGGGGGATCTGCTCTATGTCTGATCTGTAGATGATTATTTCTGTCTTGGTGGAGCTGCTGTCATGGCGGTGTGTGGTGTTGTGTATCATGGAGTCCTGTCATGTAGCTGTGTTGTTGTTGTTCTGTCATACTGGGGGAAGGTTTTCCTGTGTTATTGTATTTCTGCCATGTTATGTGGACAGTCTTGTATAAAAAGCGCAGTGGTTGGCGGAAAAAAAAAACGCAAATGGTTTTCCGGTTTTCAGCTTAATTGATAAACATATGAACGCTGCAGGAACGAGCGCTGGGACCCCACGATCATGAGAATGAGGGTCCCGTGTCCCCCGTTTGTATGGACCGGCGGTCACGTGTGCACACTACCGCTCCATTCTTACGCTATGACCGAGATTGATGAGCGCCGCTTCATTGTAGGAGACCCGGGACCCTCATGATCGCTCGGGGTCCCAGTGGTCAGACCCGCAACAATCGAACATTTATCCCCCCCCCAAAAAAAATCCCCTAAAAAAATAAGAATAAAACGCTGTAATGTCCTAATCGTTATAATTCTTCTATGTGACGATCGCGCCGCGGTGACGTCGTGTCCATAGTGACTGAACATCGTGGGACGTGACGTCACTATGATTCATTTTCTATTAATAGGGCACATGGAAGTCATATTGGGGGGGGGGGGTCTTTTCCTCTTGTCTCTCACTCGGCACCCCCTCAATGTGCCAGAACGGAGAGACAGCCTGTAAGAGCGGCGTCCATACATTACGCGGTCAGCTAATTAATGAAATGGCCGCCATGTAATACCACATTTCCCCTGGGGGCTGGAGAAGCTGTATCCGCAGCGATCAGGTGGTCGCCGTCATGGCTGCTGGGGCTTTGGGGTAAATGTTAAAATCTGGTTGAGCCCCTTTTATCACTGTTCTCTGACTTTCTAATCGACTTTGTGTTTTAATTTATCACCATTTGCAATATCTCTGCTTGCTTTCAGTGAATGAGAACACTCTTGTTTACATCCAGAATCTGAAAAACCCAGACAGACTTAATAGTTCTCACAGCTGAGGGTTTGCTACAATTGTATCCAGACTAGACAATTCGCTGCCTGGACTTCAGACTGATACATTTACCTGCACTGATACATTGTAACAAACTATCGGGACAGAAGGGAGATTTGTGCTGCTGCTGTGTTTTCTGCAGGGGGCTGTACATGTCACATAACTCGTAATAATAAGTGGCGCGGCTTCTCCTCCTATAGATCCTCCTGCTCCGCACTGTGGCGTGGAAGGTGGATCCCTCAGTTCTGTTCCTCCAGTGATCACTCCGTATAATCTCCATTGCTCGGACTTGCAGGTCTGCTGGTGCACAGTCTTCCTCCATGATGACCTGTTCTGCCCCGTCACACTGCGACGCTCCATGTAGCTGATAGTCAAGTCACTTCAAGGGTACAGAGGAGGAAAATGGCGGACAGCTTGAAAAGTTTTCTTCAGGACCTTGTCCGGGTGAGTTCACAGTTGGTAGACAGGAGCAGAAATGATGTGGAAGTGATGCCACATACACGAGAAACTCGTAATATCAAGTGTTATACAAGAACATGCACAACTGACTACAGACTGCAAGCTTTAGGGGTTACAGTTACAATTTAAAGGGCATGTCCATCATGTTACAAGCTGTAACTCAGGATCAGTACAGGAGAAGTAATGTAATGTATGTACACAGTGACTCCACCAGCAGAATAGTGAGTGCAGCTCTGGAGTATAATACAGGATATAACTCAGGATCAGTACAGGATAAGTAATGTAATGTATGTACACAGTGACTCCACCAGCAGAATAGTGACTGCAGCTCTGGAGTATAATACAGGATATAACTCAGGATCACTACAGGATAAGTAATGTAATGTATGTACACAGTGACTCCACCAGCAGAATAGTGACTGCAGCTCTGGAGTATAATACAGGATGTAACTCAGGATCAGTACAGGATAAGTAATGTATGTACACAGTGACTCCACCAGCAGAATAGTGAGTGCAGCTCTGGAGTATAATACAGGATATAACTCAGGATCAGTACAGGATAAGTAATGTAATGTATGTACACAGTAACTCCACCAGCAGAATAGTGACTGCAGCTCTGGAGTATAATACTGGATGTAACTCAGGATCAGTACAGGATAAGTAATGTAATGTATGTACACAGTAACTCCACCAGCAGAATAGTGACTGCAGCTCTGGAGTATAATACTGGATGTAACTCAGGATCAGTACAGGATAAGTAATGTAATGTATGTACACAGTGACTCCACCAGCAGAATAGTGAGTGCAGCTCTGGAGTATAATACAGGATGTAACTCAGAATCAGTACAGGATAAGTAATGTAATGTATGTGGACAGTGACTCCACCAGCAGAATAGTGAGTGCAGCTCTGGAGTATAATACAGGATGTAACTCAGGATCAGTACAGGATAAGTAATGTATGTACACAGTGACTCCACCAGCAGAATAGTGAGTGCAGCTCTGGAGTATAATACAGGATATAACTCAGGATCAGTACAGGATAAGTAATGTAATGTATGTACACAGTGACTCCACCAGCAGAATAGTGAGTGCAGCTCTGGAGTATAATACAGGATGTAACTCAGAATCAGTACAGGATAAGTAATGTAATGTATGTGCACAGTGACTCCACCAGCAGAATAGTGAGTGCAGCTCTGGAGTATAATACAGGATGTAACTCAGGATCAGTACAGGATAAGTAATGTAATGTATGTACACAGTGACTGCACCAGCAGAATAGTGAGTGCAGCTCTGGAGTATAATACTGGATGTAACTCAGGATTAGTACAGGATAAGTAATGTAATGTAATATATGTACACAGTAACTCCACCAACAGAATAGTGAGTGCAGCTCTGGAGTATAATGCAGGATGTAACTCAGGATCAGTACAGGATAAGTAATGTAATGTATGTACACAGTGACTCCACCAGCAGAATAGGGAGTGCAGCTCTGGAGTATAATACAGGATGTAACTCAGGATCAGTACAGGATAAGTAATGTAATGTATGTACACAGTGACTCCCCCAGCAGAATAGGGAGTACAGCTCTGGAGTATAATACAGGATGTAACTCAGGATCAGTATAGGATAAGTAATGTAATGTATGTACACAGTGACTCCACCAGCAGAATAGTGAGTGCAGCTCTGGAGTATAATGCAGGATGTAACTCAGGATCAGTACAGGATAAGTAATGTAATGTATGTACACAGTGACTCCACCAGCAGAATAGTGAGTGCAGCTCTGGAGTATAATACAGGATGTAACTCAGGATCAGTGCAGGATAAGTAATGTATGTACACAGTGACTCCACCAGCAGAATAGTGAGTGCAGCTCTGGAGTATAATACAGGATGTAACTCAGGATCAGTACAGGAGAAGTAATGTAATGTATGTACACAGTGACTCCACCAGCAGAATAGTGAGCGCAGCTCTGGAGTATAATACAGGATGTAACTCAGGATTAGTACAGGATGAGTAATGTAATGTTTTATACACAGTGACTCCAGCAGCAGAATAGTGAGTGCAGCTCTGGAGTATAATACAGGATGTAACTCAGGATCCACCTTTTAGATTGAATTGTGTTGTGATCTGCGGTCTCTTCTTCTGTTATCGTGTGTTTAGCTTTCTTATGTCTTCAGAGTCTTGGCTTTTACTTTTAATGGACTATTTCATGGGCTTTGAATTCTTAATCCGACATTAACGTTTTGTCCTGCAGGGTATTAAAGACTCTGTTTGGGGAATATGTACGATTTCCAAACTGGATGCGCGGATTCAGCAGAGGCGAGAGGAGCAGAGGAAGAGACGTGCCAGTAGTGCGTTGGCCCAGCGCAGAGCCCAAAGCGAAGAGAGAAAGCCGGAGAAGTGCGCTCAGTCCTAACTTGTGTAATTGCCTCTAAAGCACCGGTGATGTTCTCCAGACATCACTGCATTGTTGGTGCATTTACCGCACTTACAGTACAAGTGTGAGACTACAACTCCCAGCATGCTAAGAGTGGTAGTTTCGCATCAGCTGGAGAGCCGGAGGTTGGAGTTGGGAAAAGCTGGTTGTGCTATAGGTTTTATCTTGAGGGATCTCTTCATGGCTTGTGAATTGTTCATTTCTGCCCCTATAGATTGCGGTAGATAAGTCTTGTTCTAATGTCTGCCCCACCCCCTCCTTTGTGTTCACAGTGAGCCTCGCATCGTCACACGAATTTTTCAGTGTTGTGCTTGGAACGGCGGCGTCTTCTGGGTGCGTAAAAGAGAATCTGTCTTTTAACGTCTCATTGAGACACATCAGACAATGGTAGAAGTCGCTAACAGGATGAATGAGTGGATTCACGATTCGCCAACCATTGGGATGCATTGGGCAAATCAGGATTTGCACGGTTTCTCATAAATGGCGCAATTTGTATGTGATGTCCACCTAAATGTGGTATTGCCACTGTCCTTTGGAAAACCCTTGATAGGTCTGACCGGGCCTTTTCCGGCCTTACAAATATTGCACGCACTTTGGTGCAAATTTGCCAAAACGGGATCACACGCCTTCCAAAATAAAAGCGGTCGGCCATCATGAAACATACCCAGAATGGTGATCCGATGCTTTGATAAAATAGTGCACATGTTTGTTCCATTTTTATGCTGAAAGTGTGTAGCTGGCTCTTTAAATGGGTTGTCTGATAAAGATCTGCACTATTAGGGCACGTGAGCGGATCTCATTCTGACGGACTCGCACCATTCATGTATTATATAGACTCCTCTGAATACGACTTTTTCTGTGCCTGGCTGGCCATGTCCTCCCTTGGCAAAATCATTTGCTTGCTGGGGGTGCCGGGAGTCAGACCCGTGGTGATCAGCTGATCGCCGCGGTGGCTGTGATGTCTCCTTTAAATGTGCCCCATAGTCTCTTCTCTGTACTCACTGCGTCCATCCTGAATACCGCGTATCATGAATGACGTTGAATATTTTCTCCGTGTTGGTATCGGACTCGGCCTTATGTTTTTTTTTCATTTGTTTGCAGCTCAGTCTCTTCTTGTTCTACCGAATGTTTATCCCTCTGCTGCAATCAATCACCGCGAGAATAATCGGTGAGATACCGGGGGAGGGGAGGGTTCTCCTGATGCCGCCAGATTGTATGAACAGATTAATATCTGACATGACGCTATAGTTATGGTATAAAATATACTGATTATATAGATAGATGGAAGAATTGTATCATCACACCGCACAATGTGACGACCTACAGATAAAAGGTTCAAACCTTCCAATAACAATATCTTCTAATACAATCCTATAATCCTATTATAACGTACTTGTCCTCCCTGCTGCCTCTTGTCACAGCCGCGCGGTGACGTGATCTGACGGCTGCAGTGACGTCACTATAGACTACACGTCACCTATGCTGTCAGCGATTTTCTGCTGTGGCCAAGTGGTGTGATCCGCCATTGCATTGCGTGTAGGATGGGGGTGTTAGGGGTCGGGTTGTAGTTACAGATCTAAAGTCCTAACGTAACGTTCAGTACCGTAAGTGTCTCCTCATTATTACTTCTTGTCAGGTGATCCGTCCTTGCATGGAGATGTCTGGTCCTGGCTGGAGTTCATCCTCACGTCTGTGTTCAGTGCGCTCTGGGTCCTTCCCCTCTTTGTGCTCAGCAAGGTGGTCAATGCCATCTGGTTCCAGGTGAGAGGATCTGGCATGTATAAGACTCTGGCTCCATGGCTTCTCCCACAAGTCAGAACTACTTTCTGTAAACAAGAGAAGCTTATGGTAAAGAATTGGCGCTTCTGTGTGTGCTCCTTCTTCTCCACGACTGACCCTCCTCCCCCTACAGAACTGGGAGGCGTAGGTTGTATATGGGAAAGTTGCACCACATCCCAAGTGGTTTATGAACCCCCTTTAAAGGAACACTCTGGGCAAACTGATGCATGGTGCCAAGCCTGAGGGGGCGGAGCGTGACACACCAACGAGAGACGATAAGTCCTGCTCCGTCATCTCAGGCCTGGCACTAGGTATAACAGCAGTGTATACAAGGAAAAAAATAGGGATCTTCCAGCACAGGTATACATTTATTCGGCAAACATGATTAGAAATTTGAGACCGAGCACAGGTTAGACGTGAGGACGCTTACGCGTTTCGAACAGAAGTGTTCTTACTCACTAATCTATTGCCTGTGTTTTAAAAACACGATCAACAAATCGTGGCTGCTCTTAATGTTCGACCCGACGCAGGCTCGAATGATGCACAATTTTCTTGTTAGAGCTTGTTCACACTTCCAATGCGATAAAGAAAGCAAACTATCTGTACATCCTATACTGACTAATCGCTACATAAATCGCATTTTAAATATATAATTTACATATGGTATGAAGAGAAAAAAATTTCATTGGATTTGAAACAATGTAACAAGCCTATTTACATACAACTGTGTCTAAAATGTTATTCAGGCTGGTTACATTGTTTCAAATCCAATGAAACTTTTTTCTCTTCATATCATATGTAAATTATATATAGCCATTTGTCAGTATAGGATGTACAGATAGTTTGCTTTCTTTATCGCATTGGAAGTGTGAACAAGCTCTAACAACAAGAAAATTGTGCATCATTCGAACCTACGTCGGGTGGAACATTAAGGCCAGAATCGCACGAACGAGTGAAAAACTGCAGTTTTTCACGTCCGAGTTGCACCCGTGCGGGACCCGTATTCACGGATCCCTCATAGACTTTAGTCTATCGAGGGATCCGTGAAAACGGAAGAAAATAGGACCGGTTCTGTCTTTCAACGGACCCATCACACGGCCCCATTGAAATACATGCGTCCGTGTGACGGACGTTGTTTTATCAGCCGTCATACAGACCTATACTACTGTCGTCTGAATTCGGCCTAAGACCAGCCAGGATTGGTTGATCATAGTTTAGTGACATATGTAATGAGTAAGAACATTTCTGTTCGAAACGCGTAAGCGTCCGCACACCTAACCTGTGCTCTGCCTGAAATTTTGAAATATGTTTGCCAAATAAATGAATACAGTTTTTAAGGATGTGCTGGAAGATACCTTTTTCCCTTGTATATATGGATTTTTCTTGTTCGCCTGCAAGCTCCCCTCTGCTGCACTCCCTCGTTGAGGAACTACAAGTACCAAAAAGATGTATCTGGTGAGCAGATTTTTTGCATTTGCTTTTCTTTATAACAGCAGTGTACCCGTTTTGCTTAAAGTTCCTTTGATGGGTAGGACCTTTATAATGCGGAGTTCAATAATGGATCATACTAGATCTATACTCAGCCAATGTGATATATAAGTAGTTGCAATGCTACTACAATAATACAACAATACAACTACAATACTGCTATAATAATACTATACTGCTATAATACTATAATAATACTACAATAATAATACTATACTGCTATACTAATACTACAATACTACTCTTAATGCTACAACATACTATTTTCCTTCCAGGACATTGCAGATTTGGCTTTTGAGATGTCCGGCAGAAAAGCACTGCCCTTCCCCAGCGTCAGTAAGATCATTGCTGACATGCTGTTTAACCTCCTGCTGCAGGCGCTCTTCCTCATCCAGGTAACTCCTTCCCTATAGACGAGGCCGGGCTATAAGGAGATAACGCCACGTCCACAGCTCGTGTTCACATCTATCATTGATTGACCACGTTCTACATGATCGGTGCTGATCTTTCCCTCCTGTGACTGCAGGGCATGTTCGTCAGTCTCTTTCCGATAGAAGTGATCGGACAGCTCATCAGTCTGCTGCACATGTCTCTGCTCTATTCCCTCTACTGCTTTGAATACAGATGGTTCAACAAAGGTTAGAAGAGTGTTGTGTATATCCCAGCTAGGATGTCAAGACGAGGGTCCGCTCATAGACCGTCACCTCATAACTGCCTCACCTGTCTAATCCCCACACTAATGTCTCTCTCGCTCTCTTTTCTCTGTCTCTCTCGCTCTGTCTCTCTCGCTCTGTCTCTCTCGCTCTGTCTCTCTCGCTCTGTCTCTCTCGCTCTGTCTCTCTCGCTCTGTCTCTCTCGCTCTGTCTCTCTCGCTCTCTTTTCTCTCTCTCGCTCTCTTTTCTCTCTCTCGCTCTCTTTTCTCTCTCTCGCTCTCTTTTCTCTCTCTCGCTCTCTTTTCTCTCTCTCTCGCTCTCTTTTCTCTCTCTCTCGCTCTCTTTTCTCTCTCGCTCTCTTTTCTCTCTCTCGCTCTCTTTTCTCTCTCTCGCTCTCTTTTCTCTCTCTCGCTCTCTTTTCTCGCTCTCGCTCTCTTTTCTCGCTCTCGCTCTCTTTTCTCGCTCTCTTTTCTCGCTCTCGCTCTCTTTTCTCGCTCTCGCTCTCTTTTCTCGCTCTCTTTTCTCGCTCTCTTTTCTCGCTCTCGCTCTCTTTTCTCTCGCTCTCTTTTCTCTCGCTCTCGCTCTCTTTTCTCTCGCTCTCGCTCTCTTTTCTCTCTCTCGCTCTTTTCTCTCTGTGTGTGTGTGTGTGTCGCGCTCTCTCTTTCTCCCTCTGTGTGTCGCGCTCTCTCTCTTTCTCTCTCTCTCTCCCTCCCTCTGTGTGTGTGTGTCGCGCTCTCTCTCTCTCTGTCTCTCTGTCTTCCTCTGTGTGTCGCGCTCTCTCTCTTTCTCTCTCTCTCTCTCTCTCTCTCTCTCTGTGTCTCTTATCTTTATTTTTTATTTTCCAGGGATTGAGATGCACCAGCGTTTATCTAACATTGAGCGTAACTGGCCGTATTACTTTGGCTTTGGTTTACCTCTGGCGTCCCTCACAGCCATGCAGTCGTCCTACATCATCAGGTGAGTGGTGTGTTCTCCGCAGTAGATGTGATGTCGGGCGGGAGGACACGAGAGGAGGTCAAATATCTACATCGTTATAATGTCATGTCTAAACCACTTATTATTATCATCATTATTATCATCATTATTATTATTATTGTGCCGGATATTGAGCTGTATCTTATTATTATTCTGATTATTGTGCCGGATATTGAGCTGTAGTATCGGGATGTATCTCATTAGCTGATGACTGATTTCTCGTTATGTTTTTCCCCTTTTGCAGCGGCTGCCTCTTCTCCATTCTCTTTCCTCTCTTTATTATCAGTGCAAATGAAGCGAAGACACCTGGGAAAGCGTAGTAAGTGTTATCTCCTAGAGAATGCAGCTAAGGCTCCGTTCACATCTGCGTCAGGGTTCCTTTCTGACGTTCCGTTGGAGCTTTCCATCGGCGCGGAGCCCTGACTGACACAAACGGAAACCATAGGTTTCCATTTTCATCATCATTGATTTCAATGGTGACGGATCCGGTGCAAATGGTTTCCGTTTGTTTCCGTTGTGTAAGGGTTCCGTCGTTTTGACGGAATCAATACCGTAGTCGACTGCGCTATTCATGCCATCAAAACGACAGAACCCTTACACAACTGAGACAAACGGAAACCATTGGCACCGGATACGTCACCATTGAAAGCTCCAACGGAACGTCAGAAAGGAGCCCTGACGCAGATGTGAACGAAGCCTTACAGGAATACTCCAGTGTCAGAAGATAAAGGTCATGCTTTGTATAATCACAAGTTATACGGTTTTCCAATATACTTTGTTTATCATTACCTCATAGCTTTCAAGATCTCTGCTTGCTGTCATTCAATAGGAAATCTTCATTGTTTATTCCTAGAGGATAAGAATCCGTTCTGGTCACGTGATGGACGCACAGGTGCACGGCTCGTTACAGGACAAAGCTCTGATAGCTGTACTGTTGCTGTAACGAGCCGTGCACCTGTGTGTCCATCACAGGACCAGGACAGATTTTCATCCTCTGGATGTAAACAATGGAAGATCCTATTCAATGACAGCAAGCAGAGATCTTGAAAATTCTGAGGACTTGATACACAAAGTATATTGGATAGTTTTAGAACTTTTCATCATAAAAAAAAAAAAAAGAATACTTATTTGCTGAAACTGTAATCCCCTTTAAGGTCTGTGCAACTTCGCAGAGTGTCTTATAAGGGTGGTCTCGTCAGAGACCACCCCTTATAGAAAGGAGCCGCCACGGCAATCGGTTACAGGGGAAATATGGTAATATGTGGACGGCTTGAGTCCGCCAGATAGCGATATACTGTCACTAAGTTAGGTAGGAAAACTTCTTTAATAATTTTTGTGCATTTTAAAGAGATTCTGCGAAATGGACAACACTTTTTCATCAGAAGGGTTCCCCAATGATATGCTGGTTGTGGGGGTCTCAGCATCAGGACCCCCCCCCCCCCCCCCAAATCAGCTGCTATAGCTGGGGAAGGTAACTACTGGGTAAATGAAGCATTATACCTATTGAGTCAGTGAACACCTGTGTAATGCATGGCCGAGAGCTACTGTTAGAAACTCTGTTTACAAGATCTATGCATGCTGTCAGTGAATAGAAACACTGTCATTTAAATCCAGAAGCTGAAACCACCTCCTGATCATGTCTATCTGACTCGGGTGCGCAGTGTAGCAAAGCTCTTTCTTGTAAGGGTACGTGCACACACAAAATCAGATACATCTGAAAATACGGAGCTGTTTTCAAAAGAAAACAGGTCCTAATTTTCAGAAGTTTTTCATTCAAAGTCGCGTTTTTCGCGTTGTTTTTAACGGCCGTTTTTGGAGCTGTTTTCCTAAAGAGTCTATGAAAAACGGTTCCAAAAACGGCTGAAGAAGTGACATGCACTTCTTTTTCGCAGCCGTTTTTTTACGCGGCCATCTTTCAAAACATCCGTGTAAAAAAACGGCCCATCGGAACTGAATGCTTTCGATTTTTCGGCCGTTTCCGTCCTGAAAAACGGCCGAAAATAATCCGTGCAGCTGTGTTAGTTGGACATGATGAGGAAAGGTTTTCAGTCTCAGGATTTTGACAAGAATGTTTCCATTCGCTCGCAGCAAGCGGAGATCAGACACTGGTAAACCACTTGTGTAAGTTCTAGTGGGTGGCATGCGATACTGTGTGCACAGGTGTAGCAGAGCTGATGCGCGGTCTGATTGTCTCTTCTGCTTCTGTGTTGACAGTCACTTCCAGCTGCGTCTCTTCTCTCTGGTCGTCTTCCTCAGTAACCGGCTCTTTCACAAGACTGTCTACCTGCAGTCCAGCCTGAGCGCCACCACCAGCCCTCACCCGTCTCCTGCCAAACACAAGGCCACAATGGGACATTGATTGGAGGAGAGCAGGAGTCCGTCCCCAGCGACCGCCATGTTTTTAACTCCTGACTGGCACAAGCGTTCCGTCTCCTCCGCACAAGGTGCCACTTTTACATTGTGTTTTTCTTCCTTTCCTGATGGCCGGGCCCCTCAGTCCTGAGACTTTTGCACGTTTGTAAAACTTTTGCGTGTGTCAAACAAGTGCAGCCCTGATCTGGATCATCCACTTTTTACGGTTTGTAGGAAAATCAACGAGCCGTCACCAAACGCGGCAAAGAAACTCCCCCTCCCCCAACACATCAGAGTAACCCAGTGCTGCTCCTTTAAGTACAGTGTTACATAATTCCCTATTTATCTGCAAAATCTGCCCCCCCTGCAAGAAGAAAACAAGTCTGTGGGTGATGTGATCTACGGAGGGGGATGTGTATATATATATATGAGATTGATGGACCGACCGACATCCGTTGTGAAAATAGTTTTTTAATTTTGGGTATCCAGTAAATTCTAAGCACTTGGGGTTCATCACTCAGGGATGGAAGGGGTTAATTACTGTTTTTAATACCTTGATGTTAATTATTTGTGTCTTATTGAGCTACGGACAAAAGAAAAAAAAAAAGTCTGAATTTGACAATTTTGTGATTTAAAAAAAAGCAGCAAATGAAGAATTTCTATGTGACGGAGGTGTCGTGGCGTCTTATATTTCTGCCTTTTCCTATGGAATACGTCGGAACAAATGGGTGAGACGTCCCGGAAGCACAGATGACCACAGAGCTCCACAGATGACCACAGAGCTCCGGCCTCCACCAAATTGTTTGTATTAAAAATAAAATGCAGAATTCCTTCAATTGAGAATCGGTGAAATCTGATTGTCTGGAATGTACGAGGTGCAAAGATTATATTTACTTTGCTATAAACTCCGTAAGACTCTGATTCCAAACAGACACATCCTGGGACATGTAGTTTGTGAGTGAGGTGCATCCTGGGACATGTAGTTTGTGAGTGAGGGGCATCCTGGGACGTGTAGTTTGTGAGTGAGGTGCATCCTGGGACATGTAGTTTGTGAGTGAGGTGCATCCTGGGACATGTAGTTTGTGAGTGAGGTGCATCCTGGGACGTGTAGTTTGTGAGTGAGGTGCATCCTGGGACGTGTAGTTTGTGAGTGAGGTGCATCCTGGGACGTGTAGTTTGTGAGTGAGGTGCATCCTGGGACATGTAGTTTGTGAGTGAGGTGCATCCTGGGACGTGTAGTTTGTGAGTGAGGTGCATCCTGGGACGTGTAGTTTGTGAGTGAGGTGCATCCTGGGACGTGTAGTTTGTGAGTGGTGCATCCTGGGACGTGTAGTTTGAGTGAGATGCATCCTGGGACGTGTAGTTTCTGTGCGAGGTGCATCCTGGGACGTGTAGTTTCTGTGCGAGGTGCATCCTGGGACGTGTAGTTTGTGCGCGAGGCTGAAACTACTGACGCCCCACAAGTTCAGTGCCCAGATGTAAACAGATGGCGAGCAAGCGAATAGCGGGAGATATATCCGTTCTAAGGAAATAAAGGTATGGGATTACACGGTTAGGCCATGTTCACACAGGGCGGATACGCTGCGTAAAAGTACACAGCGTAGCCACCAAGGGGCGCTGCAGGGAATTCCGACTGAAAAACCGCACCAGATTGTAATGCAGTTTTTCAGTGGGAATGTCTGCTGTGAAAAACCGCACGTAAAAAACAAACAAACACATAATTACCTCCTGACGTCCTGCAGCCCGGCCCCCTGGGAAGACGTTTTATCCCATGTGACCACTGCAGCCTGTGATTGGCTGCAGCCATCACATGGGATAAAACGTCATCTCATGAGGCCGGGCTGGACAGAGAAGCACAGAATTCTGGGTAAGTGTAAGATTATTTCTTTTTCGTAGTTGCGGTTTTTGCGGTGGAATCGCAGCTTTTCTGCCACAAAAAAAAGCAACATCTTCTATTTGTTGCAGGTTTTTAACTCCCCATTTAATTCACTGGGGAAAACAAGTAACACAAAAGCAGCGAGTATGCAAATACAACTGACATGGTGCGGAATAAAAAGAAACGCACGTCAATTTTTGTGCGTTTTTTCGCCCATCATTTACGCAGCGTGTACATGAGCCTTGTTCAAATCTCCTCCACTCCGCTGCTACTGTATTATGCTGCCGATTTTTCCGCTCCAAAATCCGTTGCGGAGTATTTACGCTACAATTGAACTTACCCTCAGGCTATGTTCACACGCTTAACAAAAACGGCTGTAAATACGGAGCTGTTTTCAAGGGAAAGCCTCTGATTTTCAGCCGTTTTTTAAACATCAAGCGTTTTTTGTTGCTTTTTTTACAGCCGTTTTTGTAGCTGTTTTTCTATTAAGACGTTGGAAAACGGCTCAAGAAGTGACATGCGCTTCTTTTTTACGGGGCAGTTTTTTTATGCTCCGTTTTTACAAGCGTGGACTTTGGCTGAAAATAAGCTGTGTGAACATTCCCTTATAGGGAAAAAGCCGTCAATCAGCGGCAGGCGCCAGCCGCTCACAAATACACCGGATGCCAAAGCGCGCTGCCGCTAATAAACTGTACGGTCTTGTTCACACTCTGCAGATTTTACATGTATTTTTCAAGTCAAAACCGGGAATGGACCCGAAACAGACGAAATACCTGAAGACGGCCTGATCGTTATCTCTCGTGAATCCAATTTTCGTTTGAGCTTAAAAAATGCAGGCAAAATCTGCACAGTGTGAACAAGGCCTCAGTTTAATAAAAATACAGCATCTTTCTGCAAAGTGACATACGGCTAAAACCGGCGTAACCGTCACCGCTACGTGCGGCCATCAGAGGGGACAGATTCACTTTACGACATTTGGGGTGCATGCACATGGCCGTATTATGGTTCAGTATAAGCGCCGGGTTGTATGAGACCGTAATATATGGCCCCTAAAGAAGTATATGGGGCCCTAGTGTAGAACCAGACAGCAGAAATTGTGCCGTGTTCCAATGAGCGAGAAAATATCTCCGTAATACGGCGCAGGACTGTAGGGACCCGTGTATCGCTCTGCCGTGTGTACGACGCCCTATAGATAACGGAGGAGACGGGTATAAAGGGCTGGGACCCTCAGTGCCAGACAATAGAATAAGATGTAGTAACCTCTCTTGACCTCCAGGTGGCGCTCACTCTTGGTGGAACGTTTCTGTGGTAATCTAGCGATACGTTAGCCGAGTCCTCCACGTCGATAGGTGGCGCTGCAGTTTCTCCTACTTCCTAATTTCTCTTCGCGCCTAGCTGGAATGGACACGTCACTCCTCGCGCCTCAACCTAACCTGGCCTAGCTTCAAGCGGCGTTGTGACAGTCCACGAGGAAGTTCCGCCTTCCTGATGACGCATGCACTGAGCAGCCAATGAATAAATGCCCCTTCGGCTTCCCTCAGCCAACCTTGTTTGTTTTGTCCAATGCAAATAGCGTTGCGCGTACGGTTGGTCAATCGGCTAGCGAAGCCAGGGTGAGGGCGTGTCCTTTTGACTGTCAGGGTAGGTAGAGAAAGTGTGGGGAGTTTGATGGGGAGAGTGAGGAGAGAGGAGCGGCCGCTGCCAGGTGAGAGCGGGGACCGGGGGAGGTTGGAGTGCGGCCGCCGCTTTACGGGAAACCGCCTCGTGTGTATCAGCCTGTGTGACAGAGTCCCCCGTTAGAGATCATATACATCCTGTATATGTGCGGCATAGTGCTACATCCTGCACAGGCTTCTGTATGGAGGATGTGTCCAGTATGGGAGTCTATAGTATCCGTGCAGTCTTGTGTAGCTGCGGTATATGGGGTGGTATATATATATATATATCTATATGTGTGTGTGTGTGTGTGTGTGTGTGAACGTGAACCCTTATGTATACAATATATAACACAATACACATTATACTCTTTTATGATGCGTCTTTTATCTTGTGTGCAGGCTGTGTAATATATTCTCAGGATCCGAGATGTTCCGGATTATCAAACTCTCGTAGAATAAAGTCACGTGTCCCTGTAGAGACGTCTAGTCCGAAAATCAGGGCATGTAATCCGTCTATTACTTCTACAAGGAGGAGGACGTCACATTTACTACTCCTGTATACTGTCACTGCAGAGGGAGGGGCTGTGACAACCTCTCACCAGTCAGAGTTGGTGCATGGGGTCTCATTTCCCCTCACCTGCTCCACCCTATAACACAATTCTCAGTTTAGGCAATTGCTGGTAATGCAGCTCCCTGATATTTATGGGGGTTTCCCTTCTAAATGCAGTGTTAGGGCATCTGGAGTTAGAGGTGCCCCCCCTCACAGCTGGTGACTGTACAAAGCTTAGTATAAATATAATATTACCCACAATGCAAATCACAGAACCGAGATCTGTGCAAACTGACCCAGCAAGGGATACTGGGAGATTTCAGCTCTAGCTGTAGAATAGTGAGTGCAGCTCTGGAGTATAATACAGGATGTAACTCCGGATCAGTACAGGATAAGTAATGTATGTACACAGTGACTCCACCAGCAGAATAGTGAGTGCAGCTCTGGAGTATAACTCAGGATCAGTACAGGATAAGTAATGTAATGTATGTACACAGTGACTTCACCAGCAGAATAGTGAGTTCAGCTCTGGAGTATAATACAGGATATAACTCAGGATCAGTACAGGATAAGTAATGTAATGTATGTACACAGTGACTCCACCAGCAGAATAGTGAGTGCAGCTCTGGAGTATAACTCAGGATCAGTACAGGATAAGTAATGTAATGTATGTACACAGTGACTCCACCAGCAGAATAGTGAGTGCAGCTCTGGAGTATAATACAGGATGTAACTCAGGATCAGTACAGGATAAGTAATGTCATGTATGTACACAGTGACTCCACCAGCAGAATAGTGAGTGCAGCTCTGGAGTATAATACAGGATGTAACTCAGGATCAGTACAGGATAAGTAATGTAATGTATGTACACAGTAACTCCACCAACAGAATAGTGAGTGCAGCTCTGGAGTATAATACAGGATGTAACTCAGGATCAGTACAGGATAAGTAATGTATGTACACAGTAACTCCACCAACAGAATAGTGAGTGCAGCTCTGGAGTATAATACAGGATGTAACTCAGGATCAGTACAGGATAAGTAATGTATGTACACCGTGACTCCACCAGCAGAATAGTGAGTTCAGCTCTGGAGTATAATACAGGCTGTAACTCAGGATCAGTACAGGATAAGTAATGTATGTACACAGTGACTACACCACCAGAATAGTGAGTGCAGCTCTGGAGTATAATACTTGATGTAACACAGGATCAGTACAGGATAAGTAATGTAATGTATGACGCATTTTAGGAAGTAGTTCTGGATTATGAGATACCTGATAATGACCTGGCCCATAGAAGTCCATGCAGGTTGTCTCTGCTCCCCGACTATCTCTCGCACGCATGATAACACTCACATTAGAGAATTGTTAGTCTTGCAGTGGTCACTAGATGAGAAGTGAACCTACATATTAACAGAAATGGGTCTCATCTATTGGATGTTGGGACATGGTGGGAGTTGTAGTGTGACAGCAGCTGGAGAGTTACAGGTTAGAGATCTAGAAGCTGTGAAAGGGCAGGAATTCACGGGTGAATATTCTCAATCTCCACATGAGATCACCACAATCCTCTTCTAAAATACTCTGTGCTGCTGGAAAACTTGCTCCTCCCACTATGTGACTCAGTCTGTAACCTACAAGTTCGGCACACGCCTCTCCTAAAACACTCTGTGCTGCTGGAGACCTTGATCCTTCCACTATGTAACGTGGTCAGTGATCTTTTCCTCGCTGTGATCTACGTTCATATCGTTCTTCTCTGCTCTGCAGGTGTTTGAGTGTCGTGTGTCCCTTCCCTACATGTGAAAATGACTCGGTTAGGATTTTTGCGGCTGTCCTATGAGAAACAGGACACTCTTCTCAAACTCCTCATCCTGTCCATGGCCGCAATTCTCTGTGAGTACCCCCAACATCCGGCCCCTCCCCCGCTTTGTCTTGCTACCTCCGCACACCCCCTTACATGGTATTAATGGTTTTTCTTTTCGCTCCTGCAGCTTTTTCCACCAGGTTATTCTCCGTCTTGAGGTTTGAAAGTGTCATCCATGAGTTTGATCCGTAAGTTTTGGTTTATTACATGAATACAAGCCCATTAGGAGCAAAGTCGTCCGACCGGACAAACCAGTTGTTGTACGGCCCTGGATGCCGATTTTAAGAGCAGGAGATGATGATGATGGTGGTTGTGTATTTATCCCACACCCAGAATCCCCCTAATATTCCTTCTGCCTTCACTTACATTAAAGTGGAGTCTCGCCTTTTAACCCTTTTATGTAATCTGTAGATTCACGTTGTGAAAGGGTATTTAAATATGGCGCTCGCTCACAGGCAGAGCGGGCGCCATAGCTGCCGGTCCTCTCTTGTGTTGCACAGCAGGGACCCAGCGGCAATGCTCGGGATAATAAACATTTCTGAGCGCAGCCATTTAACCCCTCAGATGCCGATGTCAGATGTGACCACCGGCATCTGAAGGGTTTTTACGGCCCATGTCGCTTCGGGGGCCGGTCACCGGCTTCCACGTGGCGAGATTGCGGGAGCCGGTGTGTTCCTCTAGCAGCTGGGGAGCCTTGTGAACGATCCCAGCCCTGCTATAGGAAGATTGCTAGGACTGTGGCAGGTCTCAATAGCAATGCACTAATCTTGCAGTCTGTGGCATAAGCGATCTAATGATCGCAGGTTCAAGTCCCCTAGAGGGGATAAATAAAAGTTTAAAAAAAAGTTCAAATCACCCCCCTTTCCCTAGATCACATATAAAAATAAACACATTAGGTATCTCCACGTCTGAAACTGGCCGAACTATAAAAATATAATTTTTTTTATCCGATACGTTGAACGCCTTAGTGGGGAAAAAGGTCAAAATGGCTGAATGACAGGTTTGTTTTTTTTTGCCACTTCAAGTCCCACAATTTTTTTTTATAAGTGATCGGAATGCCCGAGATTCCCTCAAATGGTATTAATAAAAACGACATCTTTCCACGTACAAAAAGACGCCTTACACCGCTCTGTAGCCAGAAATATAAAAAAGTTACAGGGGTCACAATATGGCGATGCAAAACTTTTTTTAGTGTCTTTCAAACTTTAATTTTTTTTTTAAAAGTACTAAAATATAACAAAAACGATGTAAGTTTGGTATCACCGTGATCGTACTGACGCGCAGAATAAAGATAATGCGTCATTTTTACCAAACGTTGAACACCGTAAGAAAGAAACCCATAAGAAAATGGAGGAACTGTTTTTTTTTTTTTTTCCAATTCCACCCCATTCTGAATCTTTTTTTCCGCTTCCCAGTACATCGCACATAATATTAAATATTACCATTAGAAAGTACAACTTGTCCCATAAAAATGAAGACCTCATCTGGCTGTGTCAATGTAAAAAGTTATGACCTTTTTGAAGGCGGGAAGGAAAAACTAAAATTAGTCTGGTCCTGAAAGGGTTAAACACCGGTTTACAGGACACCTAAAGATATAATGTACATACAAAATGAAGTAGCTAAGACATAAACTATACTGATCTCAAACTGATTTAGAGCCACATCATGTCTTATACTCCAATCACTTCCACAGCTGCATTCAAAATTCTGCTCACATATCTCAGCACCCCTTACTGGTTCAGTGTCTGTACAGGACATGGTCTGCTGCTGTGCGTTCTAGTAGATAAATCTTTACACCAGGAACTGTACACGATCTCTCATAGAACCGGGGTCCGCAACCTTCAGCACTCCAGGTGTTGTGAAACTACAACTCCCAGCATGCCCTGACCGATAAATACTGTATTATTCCAGCCAAAGGCTGTCAGAGCATGCTGGGAATTGTAGTTTTACAACAGCTGAACGTCCCATCTAAACTGTCGGGTGTGTCAGCCCAGTGACAGATTCTAAGAAGCAAATTGCAGATTTGTGTATGCAGCTCTGGATGTGAATGGAGTATAAACCCTTCCTTTAGTACCTTTTGTAACTGACTTGCATTTTTGCCTCTCTGTGTCATTTCAGTTATTTCAACTACCGGACCACCAGGTTCCTGACAGAAGAAGGGTTTTATAACTTCCATAATTGGTTCGATGACCGAGCATGGTATCCACTGGGAAGAATTATAGGGGGAACCATCTACCCAGGTAGGTTTTATATTCTGCCCCTCTGAACTATTACCAGGCATGGCTGTCCCAAAGGGGGCGAGGTTCAGGCTAGTCGGGGCTCCACAAAGCGGTGTGTTGTTTAATGGAGTCTGAGGCCAGGTTCACGCGTTGCGTAAATACTGCGAATTTTCCGAAATGGATTTAATTGCGGAAAATCCGCTGCGTAATAGAGTAGCAGCAGAGCGGATCAGATTTGGACAAAATGTCATCCACACGTTGCATTTTTTTAATCCGCGGCGTGTCAATTTATGCTGCGGAGTCGCTGGTTTTCTGTTGCAGGTTTTCCCCATTGAATTCAATGGGGAGGGATAACGCGAGGACCTTCCATTTATCGGACCCTCCTCTTTTCCTCTAGGTTTGATGATCACGTCGGCAGCGTTTTACCATGTTCTGCACTTTTTTCACGTCACCATCGACATCAGAAATGTATGCGTGTTCCTCGCTCCCCTGTTCTCCTCCTTCACCACTATTGTCACTTACCACCTGACCAAAGAGCTGAAAGTAAGTACACCCCTCTGCCAGTTTCCTGGTGCTGATGACATGTTCTCAAACTTATTAAGATCTGCATCTTTGCCTATCCGTGCGGCAGAAAGTCAAATCTACGCCTGCTGTGAGCTGTCGTAGATTTGTGCTGTAATTTCCGCCAATTTCTGGCATAAATGACAGTAATTCTGTCAGTCCGCAGGAGGTCGCACCCACTCCTCTTGCCGCTTTTTAAGATAATTTGCGCCTTTTTATCGCCACAAAAGTGGAGCAAAGCCTTTAAGAAATTCCCCCCTTTGTTTTAATTTCTTAGTATCTTCAAAATTTCTGCTTGCTGTCAATGAATGGAAAGATTGACCCAGACCAATTTGTGGTGTTAATTTTGGCCCATCCCTTCAGCTAAGTCCAACCCACTTTATTGAAAAGTGGTGAGAGTGCCGTAAAAGTGAAAGAAAAAAAAAAGCATTGATTGAATAATGCAACTCTCCCCTAATTATTGTTTACCATCAGAGGCTGAAACCCATTCTGGTCATGTCCAGCTTGCACCGGTGTACTGTCAGTTCTAAGGGAGCTCTGATACACTGTAACAAGCTCTGCACCTGTGTCCGTTTGGCATGGTCAGGACAGATTTTCAGGCTTTGATTGCAAACAATGTATTTTTCCGTTCGCTGACAGCAAGCAGACTTTATAAATGTGGTATCATTAAAACACACAGCTTAATATAAAGTTGCAGAACTTTTCATTCTTGGCATTGAGCCCGAGGAACACTTTGGAGAACGAGATATTTTAGAAACAAGGACTCTCTCATCGAGTGGTTTGCATTCTCTCCCCCCTGTAGGATGCCGGTGCGGGGCTTTTAGCCGCGGCAATGATCGCGGTTGTTCCGGGGTACATCTCGCGTTCTGTGGCTGGATCATATGATAATGAAGGTGAGGAGACGCCGGAGACCTCAGATTGGACGGAGACCTGTGTGTGTTTCATTTCTGATGTGTTGCTGCTTTCTCTCCTGATGTCAGGTATTGCCATCTTCTGCATGCTGCTCACCTATTACATGTGGATCAAGGCGGTGAAGACGGGCTCCATCTACTGGGCAGCAATGTGCGCTCTCGCCTATTTCTACATGGTGAGTGCATGATGTCGATACTTTGGGACTGCACAGTTTTCATGGGTGTCACTCGCATGCTGGAGCAATATTTGGGGTTCTCTTCATCACCCGAGTGGATATCATCACAGAGGAATCAGATAATACAGAAGGCTGGATGGGGACGTGCCTGTAATTGTTTAGTAACCGTGAATCCAAGAGAGGACGACCGTATACGAAGGGGCACGGCGGTCCAAAAAGTTGTGGCACGGACAGCCCCAGATTTATTAACCCTTCTCACAATTCATCCGGAGTTACTGTATTTGTATCTGCTCCTTCCCAGTTTGTGTGCCGTGGTGGAAGCCATTTTAGACGCTCCTATTGTGGGGGTCATCAAGCTCTATAGGGAGCAGATGTCATGTTTTCAGTTACCACAAATCCGTGCTCCATAGAAATCACTGACATCCTTGATGGTTGGCGAATAGGACGGGGGCCGTCTGTTATTTTAAGGGGTACCTAAACTTTTAAAAGACTTTTGACATGTCAGAAGTTTTGATCGATGGTGGTCCAAGCACTGAGACCCCCACCGATCGCTAAAATGAAGTGTCAGAATCGCTCAGTTGAGCGCTGTGTTGCTTTGTTTCTGATCGGCTTTCCTCGGAAATCCGTGCGAGCGGTGTGCGGGCTCAGTCTTTCTATTGAGCCTGTTCATAGCTCCGAGGAAAGCCGATCAGAAACAAAGCGGCACATCGCACACCCGAGAACTTCTGCTGCTTCATATTAGCGATTGCTGGGGGTCTCCGTGCCCGGACCCCCACCGATCAAGACTACTGACATATCACACGTTTTGTTTTTTTCAAGTTTAGTTAAACTTTAAGACTTTTCCCGTTGACTACTAATCCATCGAAATTAGAAATGTACGTCTTTGCAAAGCATCCAAAGTTCTGCATTTGATGTGAACTTTTCCTTTGGTCTCTGTTACTTCCAGTGTCCGGAATCAATCCATCGCCCTATTATCTGACTTTTTGCTTGTGTGCAGGTGTCATCCTGGGGAGGTTACGTCTTTCTGATCAACCTCATCCCTCTTCACGTCCTTGTGTTGATGCTGACTGGACGCTTCTCTCACCGCATCTACGTGGCTTATTGCACGGTGTATTGTTTGGGCACCATCCTGTCCATGCAGATCTCCTTTGTTGGATTCCAGGTAATTTCCGCAGTGGGTAATGACCCCAGAGGCAGCGTCACCTCCCGTCTTACTTATGCTTATTTTCACCAATCCTTCTCCTTACTCGTTTCGCACCCAGCCTGTTCTGTCCTCTGAGCACATGGCGGCCTTAGGAGTGTTTGGCCTGTGTCAGATTCACGCCTTCGTGGACTATCTCCGGAGTAAGCTGAACACCCAGCAGTTTGAGATCCTCTTCCGGAGCATCATCTCCTTGGTGGGCTTTATCCTGCTCACTGTTGGAGCTGTACTTATGCTGACAGGTAAAAGACCGGGCTTCATTTATTTATGGTTCACCAATAGACTAAAGCGGGCAATACACGTTGGATAGAAATTGACGGCACGCTGCTGATCGGTCATATGTCTGTTCATTCTTGGGGATCGTCCACACGTAACGGAATTACTGCGTATTTTCCGTCTGGATCTGGGGACGGAAAATACGCAGCAGAATACAGTAGCAGCAAAGTGGGTGAGATTTAACAAATTTCATCCACACTCTGCGTAAGATTTTTGTCCCAAAATTCACCTGTGTTTTTTCCTTGTTCCGCAGCATGTCAATTCCTGCTGCGGAATGGGGACAGAATTGCTGCGTTTTTCAGAGGAGACGTCACCATCTCTTAACATTTGAGAAAAACGCAGCAAAATGCGCACCATTTTCTGCAGTAGAAAATGCAGGAAATTGTGCCGTTTTTCCGTAGCGGAATGTCTGCTATTGTCAACGGAATTGCTGCAGAAATTGTCTGCATCAATCCCATTACGTGTGGACCGGCCCTTACACTGCAGTCGTCTGTCATCCACTTTTTTGCAAAATTAAACAGTTCTTTACTTTCCACTGTTCCTTGCAAAACATATGACCCGCCATGTAAATATCTGCTGTAAATAAGTTGCTATTGATGGACAGTATTGATGCCAAAGCCGTGTACCAGTGTGGTGGTGGCACAGAGGGTGCGAGGATTTTATTGCATTAGACCGCCAGTGACAATGCTGGGAGTTGCTCATTTGGGTGGACAGTAATTGCTGGCAGGACCGTGGGGGTGGGGCAGGTGGATGTCAAGCACTTAAAGAGTTACTGCACTTTCATCAAACTTCTGATATGTCATAGAGACACATCAAAAGTTTGGATATGAGGGGTCCGGGTGATGAGACCCCCTCCGTTGCCTATACGAAGATGCAGAATCGCTCAGCTGATCGCTTTGCCCCTTCGGCTGTGATCAGCGTTCATCATCAGGCTGAGGACGGGTTACATAGATGTTCTATGAGCGTCGTCTTTAGCCTGACAGGCAGCGCTGATCACAGCCAAAGGGGCAAAGCGATAAGCTGAGCGATTATGCACCTTCGTATCGGCAACGGAGGGGGTCTCATCACCCGGACCCCTCATATCCAAACTTTTGATATGTCTCTATGACCTATCAGAAGTTTGATAAAAGTGCAGTTCCTGGTTGGTCTTCTGTATCGGCCAGTTTTAGAAATTCTTGTGCGTTTAGTGCATCCAATGATTGTTGGCTCTTCTCTTCTACTTCAGGTAAAATCTCTCCGTGGACTGGCCGCTTCTATTCCCTCCTGGATCCTTCTTATGCCAAGAACAACATTCCCATCATCGCGTCCGTTTCTGAACATCAGCCCACTACCTGGTCCTCCTACTACTTTGATCTGCAGCTCCTTGTCTTCATGTTCCCAGGTCCGGTTACATTTTAATTCACGTTGTCATTTCCAGGGCTGCATTGACGTTCCATGGTAGCATGCTTTTAAAGTGAACCTGTCAAAATGTCATCCCCTTTAACAGGCCCAGGGGGGGCCGTGTGTTTCAGACTTGCTCAGAGCAGTACAGTAGGAGTGTTATTGATTGCCTCTAAAAGTAAATAAATTGTTTATACAACTCCATGCAAAATATATCATTGCAAAAATGTCTCAATCCGTCGTCATTCTTGTCCTCTTCCTCGTACAGTCGGCCTCTATTACTGCTTCAGCAACCTGTCCGATGCCAGAATATTCATCATCATGTACGGAGTCACCAGCATGTACTTCTCCGCTGTCATGGTACGTGGGCCGATTTGGTTCAGTGACCGCGTTTATATTTATAAAACTTCGGATTCTAGCACGTTTGCTGTATGTATCGCTCACAGCTGAATGTCTTTCTTACAGGTACGTCTGATGCTGGTTTTGGCTCCCGTCATGTGCATTCTGTCTGGTATTGGGGTATCTCAGGTATTATCCACATACATGAAGAACCTGGATATAAGCCGTCCAGATAAAAAGACAAAGAAACAGCAGGATTCCACCTACCCCATCAAAAACGAGGCGAGTCTCCCGCTCTCTATTATTAAGACTAATATTGAAGCACTCTCCAGTGCACCCTTATTTTAATTTATCTAAGGGGACTTAGTGTCCGCACCGTCTCTGACCCAGGTCCCTACTGTACAAAATATTACATGCAACGTGTCATGTGACCGCACGGATGTAACATCATAACGACGAGCCTTGGCCGCGTCCGTTATTTAGACTGAGTTCACACCAGCGTTTCGTTAGAATTACTATTGATTTCAATGGTAATTCTTTGGGTTCAGTTGCTTTCTGTTTGTCTCCGTTCGCTGACTGCACTCAAAAATGGAAACCTAACGAACGGAGACAAACGGAAAGCAACTGAAACAAAAGAATTACCATAGAAATCAATGGTAATTCTAACGGAACCGTTGCTTTCCGTTTAATGTTTCGATCCCCTCTTCCTCTGACGGAAGAGAGGTGACGTATACTAATGATAGTGTGAACTTAGCCTTACATGCAGTTTTGGGTTTCTTCTGGGGGGGGGGCGGAATTCCTAGTAATACGGGTAATTCTATTTATTTCTTCAGGTGATTTTGCGTGATCGGGGTCGATATTGTTACCGAAAACCCATTAAATGATGTGCATTTTGTCACCAGGTCGCCAGCGGGATGATTATGGTCATGGCTTTCTTCTTGATCACTTACACATTCCATTCTACCTGGGTCACCAGTGAAGCGTATTCCTCGCCCTCCATCGTGCTCTCTGCCCGCGGCGGTGATGGAAGTCGGATCATTTTCGATGATTTCAGAGAGGCTTATTACTGGCTGAGGCACAACACCCCCGAGGTGAGTCTAACCGGCTGCTCTTCTGGGTATCCCCAACTTTCTATGGTGAGGGTCTACATACAGGGATAGCTGGGGACTTACACTGCTCTAGGGTTGCACGATGCACCGAAAAGTCCCTACTATGTCGATGCCGTGCACCCTCAAACGGTTCAACGCTGTTACTTCATGTAGTTCGTTACGAAGCTGTGCGGCCACATGAATGTAGTCAGAGCGGGGCTGCGGCTGTGTAATATATGGGTAATACAGCCATTGACCCGCTGTCCTGACGTGTGCGCGCGCGGTCAGCATGAGGTGATACGGCCGGCACTGAAGACAAAACATACACTGCAAAACACCCCCATGTTCTGTCTTCAGTGCCGGCGCTCGACAAAGTATCGGTATCGAAGTCCAAATTCTGGTATTGTGACAACCCGCCACTGCTCTGTGCATTTGGTAATATTCAAAGGGGCTCCAAATAAATATTCGTTTTTCAAAGATGTTAATGTGGCAGCAAGAGATGGGGAAAGTTCCTGTTTAAGTTCTGCCAAGTCTTGTCTTCTCTTTGTCTTTCAGTGGCAATTCTGTCTTAAGCTGCAGACCTGAGTAATATGAGGCAGACTGGTTGCTAGGGACAGCTCCAATGTAGTTTACCTCTAGCAACCAGACTGTCAAAGCTGGCCTTGTAGCGCTGACAGAAGAGACTGGGAAAATCCGTCACACCGTGCCGTTCTGTAGCCTGCGTTACTATTCAGCTTTTTCTAACATGGAGACCCCCCCTTTAATTACTAGGATTAAGAGGGTAATGGTGATTAGACAAGAGGACGGATTCTAGTAACATCATTCCCTCTTTTGTTTTCTTCAGGATGCCAAGGTGATGTCTTGGTGGGATTATGGATACCAGATAACAGCCATGGCTAATAGAACGATCCTGGTGGACAATAACACCTGGAATAACACGCACATTTCCAGAGTGGGCCAGGTGAGACGTAGGATGGTTTGCAGTATGGCCTGAACACTTTTTGCTGTGTGTGCACTAGAGCCGGGCAATAATAACCTAAATGAAAATCACGAGTAATTCAACATGTAACCTTGATTACGATTTAGGCCACACCCCCTTTTGCATGCCACGCCCCTTATTTGCATGCTACGCCATTGAATCAATATTTATCCCCTGAGCCTGCTGTATACTACTGTATATATAATATACCCCCTGACACTGCCCCCACAGTATAATGCCCCATAACTGCCCTTCACACAGTATAATGCCCCCATAGCTGCCCCAACAGTGTAATGCCCCCCATAACAATTCTCCACTCCGTATAATGCCCCCATAATTGTCCTCCACACCATATAATGCCCTCCACACAGTATAATGCCCTGATAGTTGCCCTCCACAGTATAATGCCCCCACAGTGTAATGCCCCCCATAACTATCCTCCACACCGTATAATGCCCCCATAATTGGAACCTTGTTCCAATGACGAGATCCCTCTGCTCCTCCCTCGGGTCTGTGCAGCTCGGCGCAATTACGTCACTGCATCCCGTCCAGCGATACATAATAAATTGTGGAGCAGGGACCTTACGGCTCCCTGCTCTACCATTTGGATTCAACTGTATCTGCGCCCTGAAGATGCAGATACAGTTAAAACCGGGCGAAAATAATTCATAAAACTGAAATTCACAAGATGACCTCGAATAATTGCGCTGAATTTCTATTTCTATTATTTTTCGATTAATTGCGCAGCCCTACGTGGACGTCTCCCGTGATGCCATAATCTAATCAATTTGTATAATGCAATCTGCTAGCTCCCCCTTGTGGCTGGTGACTGTGTGTCTGATCTATGTGCAAAGACCTCCGGCTGTTGCAAAAAAATATATTGCTGCAGGTTGGAGATACAGGCCAGGTCTATGACACCTGAGATGGGGTTCATGTCTCGGTAGAATATACTTCATTTCTAACCTTTCTCTTCCCAGGCGATGGCGTCCACTGAGGAAAAAGCCTATGAGATTATGAGAGAGCTGGATGTCAGTTATGTCCTTGTTATATTTGGAGGTCTGACCGGATATTCATCAGACGGTGAGAGCTGTTCCTTCTCTGGTTGTTCTCTTCATCTCCTACACAACACACGCTGGGTGAAAGCCACTCATGACCATTACAGTGCCTATAGGGGATGTCACCCAGCTTTTCCACAAGCCCTAAGTGGCGATTGACCTATAAGGCCATGTTCACGCACAAATAAAAACGGCTGAAAATTATGGCGCTATTTTCAGAGAAAACGGCCTCTGATGATCAGGCGTCTTTCTAGACTTTTTTTTTTGTTTTTTTGTAGCTGTTTTTCTATTGACACAATGAAAAACGGCTCAAGAAGTGACACGCTCCTTCTTTTTACGGGGTGGTTTTTTACGTACTTTAAAAAAAAAAAAAAAAAAACTGCTTAAAAAAATGCCCCATCTGAACGAAACGCCATTTTTCCCATTGTTTTCAATGGGCAGATGTCTGTACGATTTCAGCTACCGGTTTGTTTTCAGGCGTGTTTCAAGGCATTTACGCCCCGAAATACGCCTGAAAACGCAGTGTGTGAGCCTCACGCTGCTGGTAGCATTATATTCCCACCCCACGCACCTATCCCAGTAGTTACGATGTTCTGCAGCGGTTGGAATTGAGAGGACACAGAAAAAAGTGACTTCAACAACTTCTCTGCCATGTTCGTCGCCTCTTCTTTGCACTTGCGGGATCTTCAATCCATTATTTTCTTTTTTCTTTTAGATATTAACAAGTTTCTGTGGATGGTGAGAATTGGTGGCAGCACAGATACCGGTAAACACATAAAAGAACACGATTACTACACCCCAACAGGGGAGTTCCGTGTGGACAGAGAGGGCTCCCCAGTTCTCCTCAATTGCCTTATGTATAAGATGTGCTACTACCGGTTTGGACAAGTTTACACAGAAGCCAGTAAGTATAATCATGCAGCGACTCCGGTGCCGTATGGAAAGGATGATGCGTGAGGGGGTCCCCATTCACGGTTATAGGGCTCGTCCAGTCTGTAAATGAAGCTTAATCATTGCATCATGAATGTGATCATACACTTTGTTTCCGTGTCTCAACATTTTCAAGCTCCCTGCTTGCTTTTTAGTGGAAAACCTGTGCTCACTCAGCTGATGGGGTTTGTTACATTGTATCAGTGTAGGTAACCGCAGTCCATGACAGAAGATTTGTGTCGCTGTTGTGTTTAGCTCAGAGGATTGCCTGGATTTATTCACTGTAACAAAGCTGTAGCTGGGTGAGCAGGACTAAGCGAGTGGAAATAATGTTCTGATTCACTGACAGCAAGTAGAGCTCTTGAAAAAAGTATATTAGAAAGTTGCAGAAGACTGGACAATGCCTTTTTAATGTGGCGGTAATAGAAAGGCTGCGTGTTGTGATTGTCATGTCTTCCTCTCGGTTCTTTCAGGGGAAAAGTCCACCTTGAATTGAAGACCTGAGTGATCGGAGACTGGTTGCTAGGGACTTGCTGCCTGACAACGTCATTATAAAGACTGGTTGTTAGGCAATGTATCCATAGCCACCAGCCTGTCCGACAGTAGAGCAGGGGAGAAGCATCTTGGCACTAGTTACACCAAATTGATGTAACGCACCCCTTTAAGGATTTTAATGTTCATCTCCCATTTTCTTTTCAGAGCGACCTCCAGGTTATGACCGCGTGAGGAACGCTGAGATTGGAAACAAAGACTTTGAGCTTGATGTCTTGGAGGAAGCGTACACCACCGAGCACTGGCTGGTCAGAATATACAAGGTATGTATCCGTAATGTACACAAAGCACAGGAAGCTCAGCTGAACACTGGATGTGCATTATCCTCCCGTTCTTAGAAGCTCCAGTGAATATATAAAGGCTTGAGCTGCAGGTAAAGCTTTTTCCTTGTAATGTTTGTAAGCTGCGGCTGTCCCATAACATCAAAGGGATCCTACAGGACACAAGGACTTTTCTAAGCACAGTAACCTATCCCTGGCCAGTGGTCTGCAGCTGTAAACCTCCAGCGGTTAGGAAACTACCACTCCCAGCATGCTCTGACAGACGGCTGCAGACCACCGGCCTAGTCCTTCTTGAGGTCATTCAAGGTAGAAGAATCCCATTAATCCGGCATCAATGGGAGCCAACAGGTGCCGCAATATATCAAATGTTTTGGGAGTAAAAGTTTTTAGTTTCCCTGCAGTTCATTATGCAACAAAATATAAAGCTGCGTAACCGGTACAGCTACCGTCACCCCTACCAAATCAAGGAGCGGTGCGACGGGACTCCCAAATCTGACTCTGATGGTTTTCTTGTGTTTTTGCTCTTGAACAGGTGAAAGATCTGGATAACCGCGGATTGTCACGGACATAACGATGCCTTCAGCTTTAAAACAAACAGCACTGAGAGAACCCTCGCCTGTGAACCAGATTTTTATACTGTTTCTATTGACGGGAAGAATGGAACTTGATTGGCCATAGAACCTGCACTGTTTGCTGCCCGAACCGAGTTGGGATGCTTTTTATCAATACGAATGTGTTACCAAATGATTGAAATTATGGTTTCAACTTTACAGTGGTCAATTAAAGATGGGGATACAAAGCCGCTGTTCTGTATTTATTCCATGTCCTTACAGAGGATGTCATCAATAATGGGGTAAATTAAAACGTAACAGGGTTTTATTATTTACGGTAAATCCATAGGAGAGAACATTATTATTTGTTTTTAGGTCCCAAATTCTTTGACTATTTCATTCTATTTATTGTGGTCAAAGCTTTGTTGGGTGTTTTTTTTCTTGTAGAGATCTAAATCTTTCTCCCCTTCACACAACCCTAGGGTTAAATGATAAAACTCTGCCTGCAGCTGCCACTAGGGGGAGCTCACTGCGTACGGCTTTGAATACTAGCGGTTTTAAAGCTATATGCAGTGAGCGCCACCTAGTGGTGGCTGCAGTGCCTGATGCAAAGACCATGCTTTCCAGAATGCAAAGCAGCAGCACAAGCTTTGTGCAGACTTGAAGGGCATGCTCGGAGACTTCAGCTCTGCAGCCTGCAGAACTTTTTAGGGAAGTGTCCAGGCTGAGACCAAGCCAAAACTCCTGCAGTCAGGGTCTATAGTACAGCCGTGCCTGTGTGTGGGAGAGAGGAGAAAACACAGGCTAGAGAGAAAGCAGCATCACAGGGAACACCCACTGAGCTCAGAACCTGCAGCTCCAAAATCAGGCAGGCCATGAGAAGCAAACAAGAATCAGCTGACAAGCCCAAAATTATCAAGGTACATAGATGCATATAAATAATTTGGGTGCACATACCATTTAAAGGGGTTGTCACGTCAGGATTAGCTAGAGTTAAGTGAGTGCAGATCAGTCCCCGGCAGCTGCTGCTTGAACTGTAAATAAAGGAGGAAAAAAAGAAATGTTCACGTAACAAAGAGCGTAAGCTGCGGTTAGACGCTCCCTGTACAGGAAAACAACAAGGCTTACATGGTCCTGTCTTCTGGGCCGTGGTCTTAGGGGTCTCTGCATCACTGATGAACGCCACAACACGGCATGATGTTACATTAGGACCGCAGCGAAGCCGGGACCGCCAAGAGGACGCCCAGGATAGACAAGTCCTGAAAACTACAATGAAAGGCCACTTTATTAGACGCCGGGCCGTTCACAATTGGCGCTTCTCTGCATCCCAGGAAGCTGGCCGGCTAAATCTTGAGCAGTTTTTCGCGGTGGACATCGTGGGCGAAAAACAACCACAGTGTGGTGCGGTTTTTCGCCTGAAATGCCCTGTGGATGCCAGATACCGCGGCATGAAACCAAATGATGCGCGGCCGTGTGGTTGGGGATCACAGGTCTATGGGAAACAGGAAGGGAAGACTCCAGGGGGACAAAAGAGCCAAATATGATATCCCTGAGCAGTGGAGAAACATCGTCCGGTCAGATGAATCCGGATTTCTGTGGCGCCGTGCTGATGGGAGGGTCAGAATTTGGCACGGGCAGCATGAATGGATGAACCCGTCCTGTCAGGTGTGAACAGTTCCTGCTGGTAGAGGGGCAGTCATGGTTGGGAGGTGTTTTCTTGGCACCCCGGCTCCTCTGATATCTGGGGGTGGACGGTTTCATAGTATGACTTTTCTAAGCAATGTGACCGACCGTGTTCATCCCTTCATGGCGACTATTTGCCCTATGACAGAAGGAGACTTTGCTGCAAGAAGCGATCCTGTCCGCATGGACCAATATTCCTGCAGAACAACTACAACACCTAGTGGAATCTATACCACCACGAACTGCTGCGGTTCTGAAGGCCAAAGGGGGTCGAACAAGCTATGAGATGGGGGTCTCTAACAAGGGGGCCATTTTGTCTACAACAACATCCAATCTTTGCACAGCGCTGTGGAATAGTCTAGGAAGCGGTGACCTCATTACTATAAATTATAACTGTCTAGAGAGCGGTGACATCATTACTATAAAATATAACTATATCCGAAGAGTGGTGACATCATTACTATAAATTATAACTGTCTAGAGAGCGGTGACATCTTTACTATAAATTATAACTGTCTAGAGAGCGGTGACATCTTTACTATAAATTATAACTGTCTAGAGAGCAGTGACATCATTACTATAAAATATAACCATATCTAGAGAGCGGTGACATCATTACTATAAAATATAACTATATCTAGAGCGGTGACATCATTACTATAAATTATAACTGTCTAGAGAGCGGTGATGTCATTACTATAAATTATAACTATATCTAGAGAGCGGTGACATTACTATAAATTATAACTATAGAGAGTGGTGACGTCATTACTATAAATTATAACTATATCTAGAGAGCGGTGACATTACTATAAATTATAACTATAGAGTGGTGACGTCATTACTATAAATTATAACTATATCTAGAGAGCGGTGACATCATTACTATAAATTATAACTATATCTAGAGAGCGGTGACATCATTACTATAAATGATAACTATATCTAGAGAGTGGTGACATCATTACTATAAATTATAACTATCTAGAGAGCGGTGACATCATTACTATAAATGATAACTATATCTAGAGAGCGTTGACATCATTACTATAAATTATAACTAGAGAGCGGTGACGTCATTACTATAAATTATAACTATATCTAGAGAGCGGTGACATCATTACTATAAAATATAACTATGTCTAAAGAGCGGTGACGTCATTACTATAAATTATAACTATGTCTAGAGAGCGGTGACATCATTACTATAAAATATAACTATATCTAGAGCGGTGACATCATTACTATAAATTATAACTATGTCTAGAGAGCGGTGACATCATTACTATAAATATAAATTATAACTATCTAGAGAGCGGTGACGTCATTACTATAAATTATAACTATGTCTAGAGCGGTGACATCATTACTATAAATTATAACTCTATCTAGAGAGCGGTGACATCATTACTATAAATTATAACTATGTCTAGAGAGCGGTGACGTCATTACTATAAGATATGTCTAGAGAGCGGTGACATCGTTACTATAAACTATAACTATATCTAGAGAGCGGTGAAGTCATTACTATAAATTATAACTCTAGAGAGCGGTGACGTCATTACTATAAATTATAACTATGTCTAGAGAGCGGTGACATCATTACTATAAATTATAACTGTCTAGAGAGCGGTGACGTCATTACTATAAATTATAACTATATCTAGAGAGCGGTGACATCATTACTATAAATTATAACTATATCTAGAGAGGGGTGACGTCATTACTATAAATTATAACTATGTCTAGAGCGGTGACATCATTACTATAAATTATAACTATATCTAGAGAGATGTGACGTCATTACTACAAATTATAACTATGTCTAGAGAGCAGTGACGTCATTACTATAAATAACTATATCTAGAGAGCGGTGACGTCATTACTATAAGCTATAACTATATCTAGAGAGCGGTGACGTCTCATGTTAGTTATATCTTATAGTATTGACGTCACTGCTCTCATGTTAGTTATATCTTATAGTAGTGACGTCACCGCTCTCATGTTAGTTATATCTTATAGTAATGACGTCACCGCTCTCATGTTATAGTTATATCTTATAGTAGTGACATCACCGCTCTCATGTTATAGTTATATCTTATAGTAGTGACATCACCACTCTCATGTTATAGTTATATCTTATAGTAATGATGTCACTGCTCTCATGTTATAGTTATATCTTATAGTAATGACGTCACTGCTCTCATGTTATAGTTATATCTTATAGTAATGACGTCACCGCTCTCATGTTAGTTATATCTTATAGTAGTGACGTCACCGCTCTCATGTTAGTTATATCTTATAGTAATGAGGTCACCGCTCTCATGTTATAGTTATATCTTATAGTAGTGACGTCACCGCTCTCATGTTATAGTTATATCTTATAGTAATGACGTCACTGCTCTCATGTTATAGTTATATCTTATAGTAGCGACGTCACTGCTCTCATGTTATAGTTATATCTTATAGTAGTGACGTCACTGCTCTCATGTTATAGTTATATCTTATAGTAGTGACGTCACCGCTCTCATGTTAGTTATATCTTATAGTAATGACGTCACCGCTCTCATGTTATAGTTATATCTTATAGTAGTGACGTCACCGCTCTCATGTTATAGTTATATCTTATAGTAATGACGTCACTGCTCTCATGTTATAGTTATATCTTATAGTAATGACGTCACCGCTCTCATGTTAGTTATATCTTATAGTAATGACGTCACTGCTCTCATGTTATAGTTATATCTTATAGTAGTGACGTCACCGCTCTCATGTTAGTTATATCTTATAGTAATGACGTCACTGCTCTCATGTTAGTTATATCTTATAGTAGTGACGTCACCGCTCTCATGTTAGTTATATCTTATAGTAATGACGTCACCGCTCTCATGTTATAGTTATATCTTATAGTAGTGACATCACCGCTCTCATGTTATAGTTATATCTTATAGTAGTGACATCACCACTCTCATGTTATAGTTATATCTTATAGTAATGATGTCACTGCTCTCATGTTATAGTTATATCTTATAGTAATGACGTCACTGCTCTCATGTTATAGTTATATCTTATAGTAATGACGTCACCGCTCTCATGTTAGTTATATCTTATAGTAGTGACGTCACCGCTCTCATGTTAGTTATATCTTATAGTAATGAGGTCACCGCTCTCATGTTATAGTTATATCTTATAGTAGTGACGTCACCGCTCTCATGTTAAAGTTATATCTTATAGTAATGACGTCACTGCTTTCATGTTATAGTTATATCTTATAGTAGTGACGTCACTGCTCTCATGTTATAGTTATATCTTATAGTAGTGACGTCACTGCTCTCATGTTATAGTTATATCTTATAGTAGTGACGTCACCGCTCTCATGTTAGTTATATCTTATAGTAATGACGTCACCGCTCTCATGTTAGTTATATCTTATAGTAGTGACGTCACCGCTCTCATGTTATAGTTATATCTTATAGTAGTGACGTCACCGCTCTCATGTTATAGTTATATCTTATAGTATTGACGTCACTGCTCTCATGTTATAGTTATATCTTATAGTAATGACGTCACTGCTCTCATGTTATAGTTATATCTTATAGTAATGACGTCACCGCTCTCATGTTATAGTTATATCTTATAGTAGTGACGTCACCGCTCTCATGTTAGTTATATCTTATAGTAATGACGTCACTGCTCTCATGTTAGTTATATCTTATAGTAGTGACGTCACTGCTCTCATGTTAGTTATATCTTATAGTAATGACGTCACTGCTCTCATGTTAGTTATATCTTATAGTAATGATGTCACCGCTCTCATGTTATAGTTATATCTTATAGTAGTGACGTCACCGCTCTCATGTTATAGTTATATCTTATAGTAATGACGTCACCGCTCTCATGTTATAGTTATATCTTATAGTAATGACATCACTGCTCTCATGTTATAGTTCTATCTTATAGTAGTGACGTCACCGCTCTCATGTTATAGTTATATCTTATAGTAATGACGTCACTGCTCTCATGTTATAGTTATATCTTATAGTAATGACGTCACCGCTCTCATGTTATAGTTATTTCTTATAGTAATGACATCACTGCTCTCATGTTATAGTTCTATCTTATAGTAGTGACGTCACCGCTCTCATGTTATAGTTCTATCTTATAGTAGTGACGTCACTGCTCTCATGTTATAGTTATATCTTATAGTAATGACGTCACTACTCTCATGTTATAGTTCTATCTTATAGTAATGACGTCACCGCCCTCATGTTATAGTTATATCTTATAGTAATGACGTCACCGCTCTCATGTTATAGTTATATCTTATAGTAATTACGTCACCGCTCTCATGTTATAGTTATATCTTATAGTAATGACGTCACCGCTCTCATGTTATAGTTATATCTTATAGTAATGATGTCACCGCTCCCATGTTATAGTTATATCTTATAGTAATGATGTCACTGCCCTCATGTTATAGTTATATCTTATAGTAATGATGTCACCGCTCTCATGTTATAGTTATATCTTATAGTAATGATGTCACCGCTCTCATGTTATAGTTATATCTTATAGTAATGACGTCACTGCTCTCATGTTATAGTTATATCTTATAGTAGACGTCACCGCTCTCATGTTATAGTTATATCTTATAGTAATGACGTCACCGCCCTCATGTTATAGTTATATCTTATAGTAGAGACGTCACTGCTCTCATGTTATAGTTATATCTTATAGTAGTGACGTCACCGCTCTCATGTTATAGTTATATCTTATAGTAATGACGTCACCGCTCTCATGTTATAGTTATATCTTATAGTAATGACGTCACTGCTCTCATGTTATAGTTATATCTTATAGTAATGACGTCACTGCTCTCATGTTATAGTTATATCTTATAGTAATGACGTCACTGCTTTCATGTTATAGTTATATCTTATAGTAGTGACGTCACTGCTCTCATGTTATAGTTATATCTTATAGTAATGATGTCACTGCTCTCATGTTATAGTTATATCTTATAGTAATGACGTCACCGCTCTCATGTTAGTTATATCTTATAGTAGTGACGTCACCGCTCTCATGTTATAGTTATATCTTATAGTAATGACGTCACCTCTCTCATGTTATAGTTATATCTTATAGTAATGACGTCACTGCTCTCTAGTTATATCTTATAGTAATGACGTCACCGCTCTCATGTTATAGTTATATCTTATAGTAATGACGTCACTGCTCTCATGTTATAGTTATATCTTATAGTAATGATGTCACCGCTCTCATGTTATAGTTATATCTTATAGTAATGATGTCACCGCTCTCATGTTATAGTTATATCTTATAGTAATGACGTCACTGCTCTCTAGTTATATCTTATAGTAATGACGTCACTGCTCTCTAGTTATATCTTATAGTAATGACGTCACCGCTCTCATGTTATAGTTATATCTTATAGTAATGACGTCACTGCTCTCATGTTATAGTTATATCTTATAGTAATGACGTCACTGCTCTCTAGTTATATCTTATAGTAATGACGTCACTGCTCTCATGTTATAGTTATATCTTATAGTATTGACGTCACTGCTCTCATGTTATAGTTATATCTTATAGTAATGATGTCACCGCTCTCATGTTAGTTATATCTTATAGTAATGACGTCACCGCTCTCATGTTATAGTTATATCTTATAGTAGTGACGTCACCGCTCTCATGTTAGTTATATCTTATAGTAATGATGTCACCGCTCTCATGTTATAGTTATATCTTATAGTAATGACGTCACCGCCCTCATGTTATAGTTATATCTTATAGTAATGATGTCACTGCTCTCATGTTATAGTTATATCTTATAGTAGTGACGTCACCGCTCTCATGTTATATTTATATCTTATAGTAGTGACGTCACTGCTCTCATGTTATAGTTATATCTTATAGTAGTGACATCACCGCTCTCATGTTATAGTTATATCTTATAGTAATGACGTCACTGCTCTCATGTTATAGTTATATCTTATAGTAGTGACGTCACCGCTCTCATGTTATAGTTATATCTTATAGTAATGACGTCACTGCTCTCATGTTATAGTTATATATTATAGTAATTACATCACCGCTCTCATGTTATAGTTATATCTTATAGTAATGACGTCACTGCTCTCATGTTATAGTTATATCTTATAGTAATTACATCACCGCTCTCATGTTATAGTTCTATCTTATAGTAATGATGTCACCGCTCTCATGTTATAGTTATATCTTATAATAGTGACGTCACCGCCCTCATGTTATAGTTATATCTTATAGTAGTGACGTCACCGCTCTCATGTTATAGTTATATCTTATAGTAGTGACGTCACCGCTCTCATGTTATAGTTATATCTTATAGTAATGATGTCACCGCTCTCATGTTAGTTATATCTTATAGTAATGACGTCACCGCTCTCATGTTATAGTTATATCTTATAGTAATGATGTCACCACTCTCATGTTATATCTTATAGTAATGACGTCACCGCCCTCATGTTATAGTTATATCTTATAGTAATGATGTCACTGCTCTCATGTTATAGTTATATCTTATAGTAGTGACGTCACCGCTCTCATGTTATATTTATATCTTATAGTAGTGACGTCACTGCTCTCATGTTATAGTTATATCTTATAGTAGTGACGTCACCGCTCTCATGTTATAGTTATATCTTATAGTAATGACGTCACTGCTCTCATGTTATAGTTATATCTTATAGTAGTGACGTCACCGCTCTCATGTTATAGTTATATCTTATAGTAATGACGTCACTGCTCTCATGTTATAGTTATATCTTATAGTAATTACATCACCGCTCTCATGTTATAGTTATATCTTATAGTAATGACATCACTGCTCTCATGTTATAGTTATATCTTATAGTAATTACATCACCGCTCTCATGTTATAGTTATATCTTATAGTAATGACGTCACCGCTCTCATGTTATAGTTATATCTTATAGTAGTGACGTCACCGCCCTCATGTTATAGTTATATCTTATAGTAGTGACGTCACCGCTCTCATGTTATAGTTATATCTTATAGTAGTGACGTCACCGCTCTCATGTTATAGTTATATCTTATAGTAATGATGTCACCACTCTCATGTTATATCTTATAGTAATGACGTCACCGCTCTCATGTTATAGTTATATCTTATAGTAGTGACGTCACCGCTCTCATGTTATAGTTATATCTTATAGTAGTGACGTCACCGCTCTCATGTTATAGTTATATCTTATAGTAATGACGTCACCGCTCTCATGTTATAGTTATATCTTATAGTAGTGACGTCACCGCTCTCATGTTATAGTTATATCTTATAGTAGTGACGTCACCGCTTTTATGTTATAGTTCTATCTTATAGTAATGACGTCACTACTCTCATGTTATAGTTATATCTTATAGTAATGATGTCACCGCTCTCATGTTATAGTTATATCTTATAGTAATGACGTCACTGCTCTCATGTTATAGTTATATCTTATAGTAGACGTCACCGCTCTCATGTTATAGTTATATCTTATAGTAATGACGTCACCGCCCTCATGTTATAGTTATATCTTATAGTAGAGACGTCACTGCTCTCATGTTATAGTTATATCTTATAGTAGTGACGTCACCGCTCTCATGTTATAGTTATATCTTATAGTAATGACGTCACCGCTCTCATGTTATAGTTATATCTTATAGTAATGACGTCACTGCTCTCATGTTATAGTTATATCGTATAGTAATGACGTCACTGCTCTCATGTTATAGTTATATCTTATAGTAATGACGTCACTGCTTTCATGTTATAGTTATATCTTATAGTAGTGACGTCACTGCTCTCATGTTATAGTTATATCTTATAGTAATGATGTCACTGCTCTCATGTTATAGTTATATCTTATAGTAATGACGTCACCGCTCTCATGTTAGTTATATCTTATAGTAGTGACGTCACCGCTCTCATGTTATAGTTATATCTTATAGTAATGACGTCACTGCTCTCATGTTATAGTTATATCTTATAGTAATGACGTCACTGCTCTCTAGTTATATCTTATAGTAATGACGTCACCGCTCTCATGTTATAGTTATATCTTATAGTAATGACGTCACTGCTCTCATGTTATAGTTATATCTTATAGTAATGATGTCACCGCTCTCATGTTATAGTTATATCTTATAGTAATGATGTCACCGCTCTCATGTTATAGTTATATCTTATAGTAATGACGTCACTGCTCTCATGTTATAGTTATATCTTATAGTAATGACGTCACTGCTCTCTAGTTATATCTTATAGCAATGACGTCACCGCTCTCATGTTATAGTTATATCTTATAGTAATGACGTCACTGCTCTCTAGTTATATCTTATAGTAATGACGTCACTGCTCTCATGTTATAGTTATATCTTATAGTATTGACGTCACTGCTCTCATGTTATAGTTATATCTTATAGTAATGATGTCACCGCTCTCATGTTAGTTATATCTTATAGTAATGACGTCACCGCTCTCATGTTATAGTTATATCTTATAGTAGTGACGTCACCGCTCTCATGTTAGTTATATCTTATAGTAATGATGTCACCGCTCTCATGTTATAGTTATATCTTATAGTAATGATGTCACTGCTCTCATGTTATAGTTATATCTTATAGTAGTGACGTCACCGCTCTCATGTTATATTTATATCTTATAGTAGTGACGTCACTGCTCTCATGTTATAGTTATATCTTATAGTAGTGACATCACCGCTCTCATGTTATAGTTATATCTTATAGTAATGACGTCACTGCTCTCATGTTATAGTTATATCTTATAGTAGTGACGTCACCGCTCTCATGTTATAGTTATATCTTATAGTAATGACGTCACTGCTCTCATGTTATAGTTATATATTATAGTAATTACATCACCGCTCTCATGTTATAGTTATATCTTATAGTAATGACGTCACTGCTCTCATGTTATAGTTATATCTTATAGTAATTACATCACCGCTCTCATGTTATAGTTCTATCTTATAGTAATGATGTCACCGCTCTCATGTTATAGTTATATCTTATAGTAGTGACGTCACCGCCCTCATGTTATAGTTATATCTTATAGTAGTGACGTCACCGCTCTCATGTTATAGTTATATCTTATAGTAGTGACGTCACCGCTCTCATGTTATAGTTATATCTTATAGTAATGATGTCACCGCTCTCATGTTAGTTATATCTTATAGTAATGACGTCACCGCTCTCATGTTATAGTTATATCTTATAGTAATGATGTCACCACTCTCATGTTATATCTTATAGTAATGACGTCACCGCCCTCATGTTATAGTTATATCTTATAGTAATGATGTCACTGCTCTCATGTTATAGTTATATCTTATAGTAGTGACGTCACCGCTCTCATGTTATATTTATATCTTATAGTAGTGACGTCACTGCTCTCATGTTATAGTTATATCTTATAGTAGTGACGTCACCGCTCTCATGTTATAGTTATATCTTATAGTAATGACGTCACTGCTCTCATGTTATAGTTATATCTTATAGTAGTGACGTCACCGCTCTCATGTTATAGTTATATCTTATAGTAATGACGTCACTGCTCTCATGTTATAGTTATATCTTATAGTAATTACATCACCGCTCTCATGTTATAGTTATATCTTATAGTAATGACATCACTGCTCTCATGTTATAGTTATATCTTATAGTAATTACATCACCGCTCTCATGTTATAGTTATATCTTATAGTAATGACGTCACCGCTCTCATGTTATAGTTATATCTTATAGTAGTGACGTCACCGCCCTCATGTTATAGTTATATCTTATAGTAGTGACGTCACCGCTCTCATGTTATAGTTATATCTTATAGTAGTGACGTCACCGCTCTCATGTTATAGTTATATCTTATAGTAATGATGTCACCACTCTCATGTTATATCTTATAGTAATGACGTCACCGCTCTCATGTTATAGTTATATCTTATAGTAGTGACGTCACCGCTCTCATGTTATAGTTATATCTTATAGTAGTGACGTCACCGCTCTCATGTTATAGTTATATCTTATAGTAATGACGTCACCGCTCTCATGTTATAGTTATATCTTATAGTAGTGACGTCACCGCTCTCATGTTATAGTTATATCTTATAGTAGTGACGTCACCGCTTTTATGTTATAGTTCTATCTTATAGTAATGACGTCACTACTCTCATGTTATAGTTATATCTTATAGTAATGACGTCACCGCTCTCATGTTATAGTTATATCTTATAGTAATGACATCACTGCTCTCATGTTATAGTTCTATCTTATAGTAATGACGTCACTGCTCTCATGTTATAGTTATATCTTATAGTAATGACGTCACCGCTCTCATGTTATAGTTATATCTTATAGTAATGACATCACCGCTCTCATGTTATAGTTATATCTTACAGTAGTGACTTCACCGCCCTCATGTTATAGTTATATCTTATAGTAATGATGTCACTGCTCTCATGTTATATCTTATAGTAGTGACGTCACTGCTTTCATGTTATAGTTATATCTTAGAGTAGTGACGTCACCGCCCTCATGTTATAGTTATATCTTAGCGTAGTGACGTCACTGCTCTCATGTTATAGTTATATCTTATAGTAGTGACGTCACCGCTCTCATGTTATAGTTATATCTTATAGTAGTGACATCATCGCCCTCATGTTAGTTATATCTTATAGTAATGACGTCACTGCTCTCATGATAGTTATATCTTATAGTAATGACATCACTGCTCTCATGTAATAGTTATATCTTATAGTAGTGACGTCACCGCTCTCATGTTAGTTATATCTTATAGTAGTGACGTCACCGCTCTCATGTTATAGTTATATCTTATAGTAGTGACGTCACCGCTCTCATGTTATAGTTATATCTTATAGTAGTGACGTCACCGCTCTCATGTTATAGTTATATCTTATAGTAGTGACGTCACTGCTCTCATGTTATAGTTATATCTTATAGTAATGACGTCACCGCCCTCATGTTATAGTTATATCTTATAGTAATTACATCACCGCTCTCATGTTATAGTTATATCTTATAGTAATGACGTCACCGCCCTCATGTTAGTTATATCTTATAGTAATTACATCACTGCTCTCATGTTATAGTTATATCTTATAGTAATGACGTCACTGCCCTCATGTTATAGTTATATCTTATAGTAGTGACATCACTGCCCTCATGTTATAGTTATATCTTATAGTAGTGACGTCACTGCTCTCATGTTAGTTATATCTTATAGTAGAGACGTCACCGCTCTCATGTTATAGTTATATCTTATAGTAATGACGTCACTGCTCTCATGTTATAGTTATATCTTATAGTAGAGACGTCACTGCTCTCATGTTATAGTTATATCTTATAGTAATAATGTCACTGCTCTCATGTTATAGTTATATCTTATAGTAATGACGTCACCGCTCTCATGTTATAGTTATATCTTATAGTAGTGACGTCACCGCTCTCATGTTATAGTCATATCTTATAGTAATGACATCACCGCCCTCATGTTAGTTATATCTTATAGTAGTGACGTCACCGCTCTCATGTTATAGTTATATCTTATAGTAATGACGTCACTGCTCTCATGTTATAGTTATATCTTATAGTAATGACGTCACTGCTCTCATGTTAGTTATATCTTATAGTAATGACGTCACTGCTCTCATGTTATAGTAATATCTTATAGTAATGATGTCACCGCTCTCATGTTATAGTAATATCTTATAGTAATGACGTCACCGCTCTCATGTTATAGTAATATCTTATAGTAATGACGTCACCGCTCTCATGTTATAGTTATATCTTATAGTAATGACGTCACCGCTCTCATGTTATAGTTATATCTTATAGTAATGACATCACTGCTCTCATGTTATAGTTATATCTTATAGTAATGACGTCACTGCTCTCATGTTATAGTTATATCTTATAGTAATGACATCACTGCCCTCATGTTATAGTTATATCTTATAGTAATGATGTCACCGCTCTCATGTTATAGTTATATCTTATAGTAATGACATCACCGCTCTCATGTTATAGTTATATCTTATAGTAATGATGTCACTGCTCTCATGTTATAGTTATATCTTATAGTAATGACATCACCGCCCTCATGTTAGTTATATCTTATAGTAATGATGTCACTGCTCTCATGTTATAGTTATATCTTATAGTAGTGACGTCACCGCTCTCATGTTATAGTTATATCTTATAGTAATGACGTCACTGCTCTCATGTTATAGTTATATCTTATAGTAATTACATCACCGCTCTCATGTTATAGTTATATCTTAGTAATGACATCACTGCTCTCATGTTATAGTTATATCTTATAGTAATTACATCACCGCTCTCATGTTATAGTTATATCTTATAGTAATGACGTCACCGCTCTCATGTTATAGTTATATCTTATAGTAGTGACGTCACCGCCCTCATGTTATAGTTATATCTTATAGTAGTGACGTCACCGCTCTCATGTTATAGTTATATCTTATAGTAGTGACGTCACCGCTCTCATGTTATAGTTATATCTTATAGTAATGATGTCACCACTCTCATGTTATATCTTATAGTAATGACGTCACCGCTCTCATGTTATAGTTATATCTTATAGTAGTGACGTCACCGCTCTCATGTTATAGTTATATCTTATAGTAGTGACGTCACCGCTCTCATGTTATAGTTATATCTTATAGTAATGACGTCACCGCTCTCATGTTATAGTTATATCTTATAGTAGTGACGTCACCGCTCTCATGTTATAGTTATATCTTATAGTAGTGACGTCACCGCTTTTATGTTATAGTTCTATCTTATAGTAATGACGTCACTACTCTCATGTTATAGTTATATCTTATAGTAATGACGTCACCGCTCTCATGTTATAGTTATATCTTATAGTAATGACATCACTGCTCTCATGTTATAGTTCTATCTTATAGTAATGACGTCACTGCTCTCATGTTATAGTTATATCTTATAGTAATGACGTCACCGCTCTCATGTTATAGTTATATCTTATAGTAATGACATCACCGCTCTCATGTTATAGTTATATCTTACAGTAGTGACTTCACCGCCCTCATGTTATAGTTATATCTTATAGTAATGATGTCACTGCTCTCATGTTATATCTTATAGTAGTGACGTCACTGCTTTCATGTTATAGTTATATCTTAGAGTAGTGACGTCACCGCCCTCATGTTATAGTTATATCTTAGCGTAGTGACGTCACTGCTCTCATGTTATAGTTATATCTTATAGTAGTGACGTCACCGCTCTCATGTTATAGTTATATCTTATAGTAGTGACATCATCGCCCTCATGTTAGTTATATCTTATAGTAATGACGTCACTGCTCTCATGATAGTTATATCTTATAGTAATGACATCACTGCTCTCATGTAATAGTTATATCTTATAGTAGTGACGTCACCGCTCTCATGTTAGTTATATCTTATAGTAGTGACGTCACCGCTCTCATGTTATAGTTATATCTTATAGTAGTGACGTCACCGCTCTCATGTTATAGTTATATCTTATAGTAGTGACGTCACCGCTCTCATGTTATAGTTATATCTTATAGTAGTGACGTCACTGCTCTCATGTTATAGTTATATCTTATAGTAATGACGTCACCGCCCTCATGTTATAGTTATATCTTATAGTAATTACATCACCGCTCTCATGTTATAGTTATATCTTATAGTAATGACGTCACCGCCCTCATGTTAGTTATATCTTATAGTAATTACATCACTGCTCTCATGTTATAGTTATATCTTATAGTAATGACGTCACTGCCCTCATGTTATAGTTATATCTTATAGTAGTGACATCACTGCCCTCATGTTATAGTTATATCTTATAGTAGTGACGTCACTGCTCTCATGTTAGTTATATCTTATAGTAGAGACGTCACCGCTCTCATGTTATAGTTATATCTTATAGTAATGACGTCACTGCTCTCATGTTATAGTTATATCTTATAGTAGAGACGTCACTGCTCTCATGTTATAGTTATATCTTATAGTAATGATGTCACTGCTCTCATGTTATAGTTATATCTTATAGTAATGACGTCACCGCTCTCATGTTATAGTTATATCTTATAGTAGTGACGTCACCGCTCTCATGTTATAGTCATATCTTATAGTAATGACATCACCGCCCTCATGTTAGTTATATCTTATAGTAGTGACGTCACCGCTCTCATGTTATAGTTATATCTTATAGTAATGACGTCACTGCTCTCATGTTATAGTTATATCTTATAGTAATGACGTCACTTCTCTCATGTTAGTTATATCTTATAGTAATGACGTCACTGCTCTCATGTTATAGTAATATCTTATAGTAATGATGTCACCGCTCTCATGTTATAGTAATATCTTATAGTAATGACGTCACCGCTCTCATGTTATAGTAATATCTTATAGTAATGACGTCACCGCTCTCATGTTATAGTTATATCTTATAGTAATGACGTCACCGCTCTCATGTTATAGTTATATCTTATAGTAATGACATCACTGCTCTCATGTTATAGTTATATCTTATAGTAATGACGTCACTGCTCTCATGTTATAGTTATATCTTATAGTAATGACATCACTGCCCTCATGTTATAGTTATATCTTATAGTAATGATGTCACCGCTCTCATGTTATAGTTATATCTTATAGTAATGACATCACCGCTCTCATGTTATAGTTATATCTTATAGTAATGATGTCACTGCTCTCATGTTATAGTTATATCTTATAGTAATGACATCACCGCCCTCATGTTAGTTATATCTTATAGTAATGATGTCACTGCTCTCATGTTATAGTTATATCTTATAGTAATGACGTCACTGCTCTCATGTTATAGTTATATCTTATAGTAATGACATCACTGCTCTCATGTTATAGTTATATCTTATAGTAATGACATCACTGCTCTCATGTTATAGTTATATCTTATAGTAATGACATCACTGCTCTCATGTTATAGTTATATCTTATAGTAGTGACGTCACCGCTCTCATGTTAGTTATATCTTATAGTAGTGACGTCACCGCTCTCATGTTATAGTTATATCTTATAGTAGTGACGTCACCGCTCTCATGTTATAGTTATATCTTATAGTAATGACGTCACTGCTCTCATGTTATAGTTATATCTTATAGTAGTGACGTCACTGCTCTCATGTTATTAGTTATATCTTATAGTAGTGACATCACCGCTCTCATGTTATAGTTCTATCTTATAGTAATGACGTCACTGCTCTCATGTTATAGTTATATCTTATAGTAATGACGTCACCGCTCTCATGTTATAGTTATATCTTATAGTAATGACATCACCGCTCTCATGTTATAGTTATATCTTACAGTAGTGACTTCACCGCCCTCATGTTATAGTTATATCTTATAGTAATGATGTCACTGCTCTCATGTTATATCTTATAGTAGTGACGTCACTGCTTTCATGTTAGTTATATCTTAGAGTAGTGACGTCACCGCCCTCATGTTATAGTTATATCTTAGCGTAGTGACGTCACTGCTCTCATGTTATAGTTATATCTTATAGTAGTGACGTCACCGCTCTCATGTTATAGTTATATCTTATAGTAGTGACATCATCGCCCTCATGTTAGTTATATCTTATAGTAATGACGTCACTGCTCTCATGATAGTTATATCTTATAGTAATGACATCACTGCTCTCATGTAATAGTTATATCTTATAGTAGTGACGTCACCGCTCTCATGTTAGTTATATCTTATAGTAGTGACGTCACCGCTCTCATGTTATAGTTATATCTTATAGTAGTGACGTCACCGCTCTCATGTTATAGTTATATCTTATAGTAGTGACGTCACTGCTCTCATGTTATAGTTATATCTTATAGTAATGACGTCACCGCCCTCATGTTATAGTTATATCTTATAGTAATTACATCACCGCTCTCATGTTATAGTTATATCTTATAGTAATGACGTCACCGCCCTCATGTTAGTTATATCTTATAGTAATTACATCACTGCTCTCATGTTATAGTTATATCTTATAGTAGTGACGTCACTGCTCTCATGTTAGTTATATCTTATAGTAGAGACGTCACCGCTCTCATGTTATAGTTATATCTTATAGTAATGACGTCACTGCTCTCATGTTATAGTTATATCTTATAGTAGAGACGTCACCGCTCTCATGTTATAGTTATATCTTATAGTAATGACGTCACTGCTCTCATGTTATAGTTATATCTTATAGTAATGACGTCACTGCTCTCATGTTAGTTATATCTTATAGTAATGACGTCACTGCTCTCATGTTATAGTAATATCTTATAGTAATGATGTCACCGCTCTCATGTTATAGTAATATCTTATAGTAATGACGTCACCGCTCTCATGTTATAGTTATATCTTATAGTAATGACGTCACCGCTCTCATGTTATAGTTATATCTTATAGTAATGACATCACTGCTCTCATGTTATAGTTATATCTTATAGTAATGACGTCACTGCTCTCATGTTATAGTTATATCTTATAGTAATGACGTCACTGCTCTCATGTTATAGTTATATCTTATAGTAATGACATCACTGCCCTCATGTTATAGTTATATCTTATAGTAATGATGTCACCGCTCTCATGTTATAGTTATATCTTATAGTAATGACATCACCGCTCTCATGTTATAGTTATATCTTATAGTAATGATGTCACTGCTCTCATGTTATAGTTATATCTTATAGTAATGACATCACCGCCCTCATGTTAGTTATATCTTATAGTAATGATGTCACTGCTCTCATGTTATAGTTATATCTTATAGTAATGACGTCACTGCTCTCATGTTATAGTTATATCTTATAGTAATGACATCACTGCTCTCATGTTATAGTTATATCTTATAGTAATGACATCACTGCTCTCATGTTATAGTTATATCTTATAGTAATGACATCACTGCTCTCATGTTATAGTTATATCTTATAGTAGTGACGTCACCGCTCTCATGTTAGTTATATCTTATAGTAGTGACGTCACCGCTCTCATGTTATAGTTATATCTTATAGTAGTGACGTCACCGCTCTCATGTTATAGTTATATCTTATAGTAATGACGTCACTGCTCTCATGTTATAGTTATATCTTATAGTAGTGACGTCACTGCTCTCATGTTATTAGTTATATCTTATAGTAGTGACATCACCGCTCTCATGTTATAGTTATATCTTATAGTAGTGACGTCACTGCTCTCATGTTATAGTTATATCTTATAGTAATGACGTCACCGCCCTCATGTTATAGTTATATCTTATAGTAATTACATCACCGCTCTCATGTTATAGTTATATCTTATAGTAATGACGTCACTGCTCTCATGTTATAGTTATATCTTATAGTAGTGACGTCACTGCTCTCATGTTATAGTTATATCTTATAGTAATGACGTCACTGCTCTCATGTTATAGTTATATCTTATAGTAATGACATCACTGCTCTCATGTTATAGTTATATCTTATAGTAATGACATCACTGCTCTCATGTTATAGTTATATCTTATAGTAATGACATCACTGCTCTCATGTTATAGTTATATCTTATAGTAATGATGTCACCGCTCTCATGTTATAGTTATATCTTATAGTAATGACGTCACCGCTCTCATGTTATAGTTATATCTTATAGTAGACGTCACCGCTCTCATGTTATAGTTATATCTTATAGTAATGACGTCACCGCCCTCATGTTATAGTTATATCTTATAGTAGAGACGTCACTGCTCTCATGTTATAGTTATATCTTATAGTAGTGACGTCACCGCTCTCATGTTATAGTTATATCTTATAGTAATGACGTCACCGCTCTCATGTTATAGTTATATCTTATAGTAGTGACGTCACTGCTCTCATGTTATAGTTATATCTTATAGTAGTGACGTCACTGCTCTCATGTTATAGTTATATCTTATAGTAATGATGTCACTGCTCTCATGTTATAGTTATATCTTATAGTAATGACGTCACCGCTCTCATGTTAGTTATATCTTATAGTAGTGACGTCACCGCTCTCATGTTATAGTTATATCTTATAGTAATGACGTCACCGCTCTCATGTTATAGTTATATCTTATAGTAGTGACGTCACTGCTCTCATGTTATATTTATATCTTATAGTAGTGACGTCACTGCTCTCATGTTATAGTTATATCTTATAGTAGTGACGTCACTGCTCTCATGTTATATTTATATCTTATAGTAGTGACGTCACTGCTCTCATGTTATAGTTATATCTTATAGTAGTGACGTCACCGCTCTCATGTTATAGTTATATCTTATAGTAATGACGTCACTGCTCTCATGTTATAGTTATATCTTATAGTAGTGACGTCACCGCTCTCATGTTATAGTTATATCTTATAGTAATGACGTCACTGCTCTCATGTTATAGTTATATCTTATAGTAATTACATCACCGCTCTCATGTTATAGTTATATCTTATAGTAATGACATCACTGCTCTCATGTTATAGTTATATCTTATAGTAATTACATCACCGCTCTCATGTTATAGTTCTATCTTATAGTAATGACGTCACCGCTCTCATGTTATAGTTATATCTTATAGTAGTGACGTCACCGCCCTCATGTTATAGTTATATCTTATAGTAGTGACGTCACCGCTCTCATGTTATAGTTATATCTTATAGTAGTGACGTCACCGCTCTCATGTTATAGTTATATCTTATAGTAATGATGTCACCACTCTCATGTTATATCTTATAGTAATAACGTCACCGCTCTCATGTTATAGTTATATCTTATAGTAGTGACGTCACCGCTCTCATGTTATAGTTATATCTTATAGTAGTGACGTCACCGCTCTCATGTTATAGTTATATCTTATAGTAGTGACGTCACTGCTCTCATGTTATAGTTATATCTTATAGTAATGACGTCACCGCCCTCATGTTATAGTTATATCTTATAGTAATTACATCACCGCTCTCATGTTATAGTTATATCTTATAGTAATGACGTCACTGCTCTCATGTTATAGTTATATCTTATAGTAGTGACGTCACTGCTCTCATGTTATAGTTATATCTTATAGTAATGACGTCACTGCTCTCATGTTATAGTTATATCTTATAGTAATGACATCACTGCTCTCATGTTATAGTTATATCTTATAGTAATGACATCACTGCTCTCATGTTATAGTTATATCTTATAGTAATGACATCACTGCTCTCATGTTATAGTTATATCTTATAGTAATGATGTCACCGCTCTCATGTTATAGTTATATCTTATAGTAATGACGTCACCGCTCTCATGTTATAGTTATATCTTATAGTAGACGTCACCGCTCTCATGTTATAGTTATATCTTATAGTAATGACGTCACCGCCCTCATGTTATAGTTATATCTTATAGTAGACGTCACTGCTCTCATGTTATAGTTATATCTTATAGTAGTGACGTCACCGCTCTCATGTTATAGTTATATCTTATAGTAATGACGTCACCGCTCTCATGTTATAGTTATATCTTATAGTAGTGACGTCACTGCTCTCATGTTATAGTTATATCTTATAGTAGTGACGTCACTGCTCTCATGTTATAGTTATATCTTATAGTAATGATGTCACTGCTCTCATGTTATAGTTATATCTTATAGTAATGACGTCACCGCTCTCATGTTAGTTATATCTTATAGTAGTGACGTCACCGCTCTCATGTTATAGTTATATCTTATAGTAATGACGTCACTGCTCTCATGTTATAGTTATATCTTATAGTAATGACGTCACTGCTCTCATGTTATAGTTATATCTTATAGTAATTACATCACCGCTCTCATGTTATAGTTATATCTTATAGTAATGACATCACTGCTCTCATGTTATAGTTATATCTTATAGTAATTACATCACCGCTCTCATGTTATAGTTCTATCTTATAGTAATGACGTCACCGCTCTCATGTTATAGTTATATCTTATAGTAGTGACGTCACTGCTCTCATGTTATATTTATATCTTATAGTAGTGACGTCACTGCTCTCATGTTATAGTTATATCTTATAGTAGTGACGTCACTGCTCTCATGTTATATTTATATCTTATAGTAGTGACGTCACTGCTCTCATGTTATAGTTATATCTTATAGTAGTGACGTCACCGCTCTCATGTTATAGTTATATCTTATAGTAATGACGTCACTGCTCTCATGTTATAGTTATATCTTATAGTAGTGACGTCACCGCTCTCATGTTATAGTTATATCTTATAGTAATGACGTCACTGCTCTCATGTTATAGTTATATCTTATAGTAATTACATCACCGCTCTCATGTTATAGTTATATCTTATAGTAATGACATCACTGCTCTCATGTTATAGTTATATCTTATAGTAATTACATCACCGCTCTCATGTTATAGTTCTATCTTATAGTAATGACGTCACCGCTCTCATGTTATAGTTATATCTTATAGTAGTGACGTCACCGCCCTCATGTTATAGTTATATCTTATAGTAGTGACGTCACCGCTCTCATGTTATAGTTATATCTTATAGTAGTGACGTCACCGCTCTCATGTTATAGTTATATCTTATAGTAATGATGTCACCACTCTCATGTTATATCTTATAGTAATGACGTCACCGCTCTCATGTTATAGTTATATCTTATAGTAGTGACGTCACCGCTCTCATGTTATAGTTATATCTTATAGTAGTGACGTCACCGCTCTCATGTTATAGTTATATCTTATAGTAATGACGTCACCGCTCTCATGTTATAGTTATATCTTATAGTAGTGACGTCACCGCTCTCATGTTATAGTTATATCTTATAGTAGTGACGTCACCGCTTTTATGTTATAGTTATATCTTATAGTAATGACGTCACTACTCTCATGTTATAGTTATATTCTTATAGTAATGACGTCACCGCTCTCATGTTATAGTTATATCTTATAGTAATGACATCACTGCTCTCATGTTATAGTTCTATCTTATAGTAATGACGTCACTGCTCTCATGTTATAGTTATATCTTATAGTAATGACGTCACCGCTCTCATGTTATAGTTATATCTTATAGTAATGACATCACCGCTCTCATGTTATAGTTATATCTTACAGTAGTGACTTCACCGCCCTCATGTTATAGTTATATCTTATAGTAATGATGTCACTGCTCTCATGTTATATCTTATAGTAGTGACGTCACTGCTTTCATGTTATAGTTATATCTTAGAGTAGTGACGTCACCGCCCTCATGTTATAGTTATATCTTAGCGTAGTGACGTCACTGCTCTCATGTTATAGTTATATCTTATAGTAGTGACGTCACCGCTCTCATGTTATAGTTATATCTTATAGTAGTGACATCATCGCCCTCATGTTAGTTATATCTTATAGTAATGACGTCACTGCTCTCATGATAGTTATATCTTATAGTAATGACATCACTGCTCTCATGTAATAGTTATATCTTATAGTAGTGACGTCACCGCTCTCATGTTAGTTATATCTTATAGTAGTGACGTCACCGCTCTCATGTTATAGTTATATCTTATAGTAGTGACGTCACCGCTCTCATGTTATAGTTATATCTTATAGTAATGACGTCACTGCTCTCATGTTATAGTTATATCTTATAGTAGTGACGTCACCGCTCTCATGTTATAGTTATATCTTATAGTAGTGACGTCACTGCTCTCATGTTATAGTTATATCTTATAGTAATGACGTCACCGCCCTCATGTTATAGTTATATCTTATAGTAATTACATCACCGCTCTCATGTTATAGTTATATCTTATAGTAATGACGTCACCGCCCTCATGTTAGTTATATCTTATAGTAATTACATCACTGCTCTCATGTTATAGTTATATCTTATAGTAATGACGTCACTGCCCTCATGTTATAGTTATATCTTATAGTAGTGACATCACTGCCCTCATGTTATAGTTATATCTTATAGTAGTGACGTCACTGCTCTCATGTTAGTTATATCTTATAGTAGAGACGTCACCGCTCTCATGTTATAGTTATATCTTATAGTAATGACGTCACTGCTCTCATGTTATAGTTATATCTTATAGTAGAGACGTCACTGCTCTCATGTTATAGTTATATCTTATAGTAATGATGTCACTGCTCTCATGTTATAGTTATATCTTATAGTAATGACGTCACCGCTCTCATGTTATAGTTATATCTTATAGTAGTGACGTCACCGCTCTCATGTTATAGTCATATCTTATAGTAATGACATCACCGCCCTCATGTTAGTTATATCTTATAGTAGTGACGTCACCGCTCTCATGTTATAGTTATATCTTATAGTAATGACGTCACTGCTCTCATGTTATAGTTATATCTTATAGTAATGACGTCACTGCTCTCATGTTAGTTATATCTTATAGTAATGACGTCACTGCTCTCATGTTATAGTAATATCTTATAGTAATGATGTCACCGCTCTCATGTTATAGTAATATCTTATAGTAATGACGTCACCGCTCTCATGTTATAGTAATATCTTATAGTAATGACGTCACCGCTCTCATGTTATAGTTATATCTTATAGTAATGACGTCACCGCTCTCATGTTATAGTTATATCTTATAGTAATGACATCACTGCTCTCATGTTATAGTTATATCTTATAGTAATGACGTCACTGCTCTCATGTTATAGTTATATCTTATAGTAATGACGTCACTGCTCTCATGTTATAGTTATATCTTATAGTAATGACATCACTGCCCTCATGTTATAGTTATATCTTATAGTAATGATGTCACCGCTCTCATGTTATAGTTATATCTTATAGTAATGACATCACCGCTCTCATGTTATAGTTATATCTTATAGTAATGATGTCACTGCTCTCATGTTATAGTTATATCTTATAGTAATGACATCACCGCCCTCATGTTAGTTATATCTTATAGTAATGATGTCACTGCTCTCATGTTATAGTTATATCTTATAGTAATGACGTCACTGCTCTCATGTTATAGTTATATCTTATAGTAATGACATCACTGCTCTCATGTTATAGTTATATCTTATAGTAATGACATCACTGCTCTCATGTAATAGTTATATCTTATAGTAGTGACGTCACCGCTCTCATGTTAGTTATATCTTATAGTAGTGACGTCACCGCTCTCATGTTATAGTTATATCTTATAGTAGTGACGTCACCGCTCTCATGTTATAGTTATATCTTATAGTAATGACGTCACTGCTCTCATGTTATAGTTATATCTTATAGTAGTGACGTCACCGCTCTCATGTTATAGTTATATCTTATAGTAGTGACGTCACTGCTCTCATGTTATAGTTATATCTTATAGTAATGACGTCACCGCCCTCATGTTATAGTTATATCTTATAGTAATTACATCACCGCTCTCATGTTATAGTTATATCTTATAGTAATGACGTCACCGCCCTCATGTTAGTTATATCTTATAGTAATTACATCACTGCTCTCATGTTATAGTTATATCTTATAGTAATGACGTCACTGCCCTCATGTTATAGTTATATCTTATAGTAGTGACATCACTGCCCTCATGTTATAGTTATATCTTATAGTAGTGACGTCACTGCTCTCATGTTAGTTATATCTTATAGTAGAGACGTCACCGCTCTCATGTTATAGTTATATCTTATAGTAATGACGTCACTGCTCTCATGTTATAGTTATATCTTATAGTAGAGACGTCACTGCTCTCATGTTATAGTTATATCTTATAGTAATGATGTCACTGCTCTCATGTTATAGTTATATCTTATAGTAATGACGTCACCGCTCTCATGTTATAGTTATATCTTATAGTAGTGACGTCACCGCTCTCATGTTATAGTCATATCTTATAGTAATGACATCACCGCCCTCATGTTAGTTATATCTTATAGTAGTGACGTCACCGCTCTCATGTTATAGTTATATCTTATAGTAATGACGTCACTGCTCTCATGTTATAGTTATATCTTATAGTAATGACGTCACTGCTCTCATGTTAGTTATATCTTATAGTAATGACGTCACTGCTCTCATGTTATAGTAATATCTTATAGTAATGATGTCACCGCTCTCATGTTATAGTAATATCTTATAGTAATGACGTCACCGCTCTCATGTTATAGTAATATCTTATAGTAATGACGTCACCGCTCTCATGTTATAGTTATATCTTATAGTAATGACGTCACCGCTCTCATGTTATAGTTATATCTTATAGTAATGACATCACTGCTCTCATGTTATAGTTATATCTTATAGTAATGACGTCACTGCTCTCATGTTATAGTTATATCTTATAGTAATGACGTCACTGCTCTCATGTTATAGTTATATCTTATAGTAATGACATCACTGCCCTCATGTTATAGTTATATCTTATAGTAATGATGTCACCGCTCTCATGTTATAGTTATATCTTATAGTAATGACATCACCGCTCTCATGTTATAGTTATATCTTATAGTAATGATGTCACTGCTCTCATGTTATAGTTATATCTTATAGTAATGACATCACCGCCCTCATGTTAGTTATATCTTATAGTAATGATGTCACTGCTCTCATGTTATAGTTATATCTTATAGTAATGACGTCACTGCTCTCATGTTATAGTTATATCTTATAGTAATGACATCACTGCTCTCATGTTATAGTTATATCTTATAGTAATGACATCACTGCTCTCATGTTATAGTTATATCTTATAGTAATGACATCACTGCTCTCATGTTATAGTTATATCTTATAGTAGTGACGTCACCGCTCTCATGTTAGTTATATCTTATAGTAGTGACGTCACCGCTCTCATGTTATAGTTATATCTTATAGTAGTGACGTCACTGCTCTCATGTTATAGTTATATCTTATAGTAATGATGTCACTGCTCTCATGTTATAGTTATATCTTATAGTAATGACGTCACCGCTCTCATGTTAGTTATATCTTATAGTAGTGACGTCACCGCTCTCATGTTATAGTTATATCTTATAGTAATGACGTCACCGCTCTCATGTTATAGTTATATCTTATAGTAGTGACGTCACTGCTCTCATGTTATATTTATATCTTATAGTAGTGACGTCACTGCTCTCATGTTATAGTTATATCTTATAGTAGTGACGTCACTGCTCTCATGTTATATTTATATCTTATAGTAGTGACGTCACTGCTCTCATGTTATAGTTATATCTTATAGTAGTGACGTCACCGCTCTCATGTTATAGTTATATCTTATAGTAATGACGTCACTGCTCTCATGTTATAGTTATATCTTATAGTAGTGACGTCACCGCTCTCATGTTATAGTTATATCTTATAGTAATGACGTCACTGCTCTCATGTTATAGTTATATCTTATAGTAATTACATCACCGCTCTCATGTTATAGTTATATCTTATAGTAATGACATCACTGCTCTCATGTTATAGTTATATCTTATAGTAATTACATCACCGCTCTCATGTTATAGTTCTATCTTATAGTAATGACGTCACCGCTCTCATGTTATAGTTATATCTTATAGTAGTGACGTCACCGCCCTCATGTTATAGTTATATCTTATAGTAGTGACGTCACCGCTCTCATGTTATAGTTATATCTTATAGTAGTGACGTCACCGCTCTCATGTTATAGTTATATCTTATAGTAATGATGTCACCACTCTCATGTTATATCTTATAGTAATAACGTCACCGCTCTCATGTTATAGTTATATCTTATAGTAGTGACGTCACCGCTCTCATGTTATAGTTATATCTTATAGTAGTGACGTCACCGCTCTCATGTTTTAGTTATATCTTATAGTAGTGACGTCACTGCTCTCATGTTATAGTTATATCTTATAGTAATGACGTCACCGCCCTCATGTTATAGTTATATCTTATAGTAATTACATCACCGCTCTCATGTTATAGTTATATCTTATAGTAATGACGTCACTGCTCTCATGTTATAGTTATATCTTATAGTAGTGACGTCACTGCTCTCATGTTATAGTTATATCTTATAGTAATGACGTCACTGCTCTCATGTTATAGTTATATCTTATAGTAATGACATCACTGCTCTCATGTTATAGTTATATCTTATAGTAATGACATCACTGCTCTCATGTTATAGTTATATCTTATAGTAATGACATCACTGCTCTCATGTTATAGTTATATCTTATAGTAATGATGTCACCGCTCTCATGTTATAGTTATATCTTATAGTAATGACGTCACCGCTCTCATGTTATAGTTATATCTTATAGTAGACGTCACCGCTCTCATGTTATAGTTATATCTTATAGTAATGACGTCACCGCCCTCATGTTATAGTTATATCTTATAGTAGAGACGTCACTGCTCTCATGTTATAGTTATATCTTATAGTAGTGACGTCACCGCTCTCATGTTATAGTTATATCTTATAGTAATGACGTCACCGCTCTCATGTTATAGTTATATCTTATAGTAGTGACGTCACTGCTCTCATGTTATAGTTATATCTTATAGTAGTGACGTCACTGCTCTCATGTTATAGTTATATCTTATAGTAATGATGTCACTGCTCTCATGTTATAGTTATATCTTATAGTAATGACGTCACCGCTCTCATGTTAGTTATATCTTATAGTAGTGACGTCACCGCTCTCATGTTATAGTTATATCTTATAGTAATGACGTCACTGCTCTCATGTTATAGTTATATCTTATAGTAATGACGTCACTGCTCTCATGTTATAGTTATATCTTATAGTAATTACATCACCGCTCTCATGTTATAGTTATATCTTATAGTAATGACATCACTGCTCTCATGTTATAGTTATATCTTATAGTAATTACATCACCGCTCTCATGTTATAGTTCTATCTTATAGTAATGACGTCACCGCTCTCATGTTATAGTTATATCTTATAGTAGTGACGTCACTGCTCTCATGTTATATTTATATCTTATAGTAGTGACGTCACTGCTCTCATGTTATAGTTATATCTTATAGTAGTGACGTCACTGCTCTCATGTTATATTTATATCTTATAGTAGTGACGTCACTGCTCTCATGTTATAGTTATATCTTATAGTAGTGACGTCACCGCTCTCATGTTATAGTTATATCTTATAGTAATGACGTCACTGCTCTCATGTTATAGTTATATCTTATAGTAGTGACGTCACCGCTCTCATGTTATAGTTATATCTTATAGTAATGACGTCACTGCTCTCATGTTATAGTTATATCTTATAGTAATTACATCACCGCTCTCATGTTATAGTTATATCTTATAGTAATGACATCACTGCTCTCATGTTATAGTTATATCTTATAGTAATTACATCACCGCTCTCATGTTATAGTTCTATCTTATAGTAATGACGTCACCGCTCTCATGTTATAGTTATATCTTATAGTAGTGACGTCACCGCCCTCATGTTATAGTTATATCTTATAGTAGTGACGTCACCGCTCTCATGTTATAGTTATATCTTATAGTAGTGACGTCACCGCTCTCATGTTATAGTTATATCTTATAGTAATGATGTCACCACTCTCATGTTATATCTTATAGTAATGACGTCACCGCTCTCATGTTATAGTTATATCTTATAGTAGTGACGTCACCGCTCTCATGTTATAGTTATATCTTATAGTAGTGACGTCACCGCTCTCATGTTATAGTTATATCTTATAGTAATGACGTCACCGCTCTCATGTTATAGTTATATCTTATAGTAGTGACGTCACCGCTCTCATGTTATAGTTATATCTTATAGTAGTGACGTCACCGCTTTTATGTTATAGTTATATCTTATAGTAATGACGTCACTACTCTCATGTTATAGTTATATCTTATAGTAGTGACGTCACCGCTCTCATGTTATAGTTATATCTTATAGTAGTGACGTCACCGCTCTCATGTTATAGTTATATCTTATAGTAATGACGTCACTACTCTCATGTTATAGTTATATCTTATAGTAATGACGTCACCGCTCTCATGTTATAGTTATATCTTATAGTAATGACATCACTGCTCTCATGTTATAGTTCTATCTTATAGTAATGACGTCACTGCTCTCATGTTATAGTTATATCTTATAGTAATGACGTCACCGCTCTCATGTTATAGTTATATCTTATAGTAATGACATCACCGCTCTCATGTTATAGTTATATCTTACAGTAGTGACTTCACCGCCCTCATGTTATAGTTATATCTTATAGTAATGATGTCACTGCTCTCATGTTATATCTTATAGTAGTGACGTCACTGCTTTCATGTTATAGTTATATCTTAGAGTAGTGACGTCACCGCCCTCATGTTATAGTTATATCTTAGCGTAGTGACGTCACTGCTCTCATGTTATAGTTATATCTTATAGTAGTGACGTCACCGCTCTCATGTTATAGTTATATCTTATAGTAGTGACATCATCGCCCTCATGTTAGTTATATCTTATAGTAATGACGTCACTGCTCTCATGATAGTTATATCTTATAGTAATGACATCACTGCTCTCATGTAATAGTTATATCTTATAGTAGTGACGTCACCGCTCTCATGTTAGTTATATCTTATAGTAGTGACGTCACCGCTCTCATGTTATAGTTATATCTTATAGTAGTGACGTCACCGCTCTCATGTTATAGTTATATCTTATAGTAATGACGTCACTGCTCTCATGTTATAGTTATATCTTATAGTAGTGACGTCACCGCTCTCATGTTATAGTTATATCTTATAGTAGTGACGTCACTGCTCTCATGTTATAGTTATATCTTATAGTAATGACGTCACCGCCCTCATGTTATAGTTATATCTTATAGTAATTACATCACCGCTCTCATGTTATAGTTATATCTTATAGTAATGACGTCACCGCCCTCATGTTAGTTATATCTTATAGTAATTACATCACTGCTCTCATGTTATAGTTATATCTTATAGTAATGACGTCACTGCCCTCATGTTATAGTTATATCTTATAGTAGTGACATCACTGCCCTCATGTTATAGTTATATCTTATAGTAGTGACGTCACTGCTCTCATGTTAGTTATATCTTATAGTAGAGACGTCACCGCTCTCATGTTATAGTTATATCTTATAGTAATGACGTCACTGCTCTCATGTTATAGTTATATCTTATAGTAGAGACGTCACTGCTCTCATGTTATAGTTATATCTTATAGTAATGATGTCACTGCTCTCATGTTATAGTTATATCTTATAGTAATGACGTCACCGCTCTCATGTTATAGTTATATCTTATAGTAGTGACGTCACCGCTCTCATGTTATAGTCATATCTTATAGTAATGACATCACCGCCCTCATGTTAGTTATATCTTATAGTAGTGACGTCACCGCTCTCATGTTATAGTTATATCTTATAGTAATGACGTCACTGCTCTCATGTTATAGTTATATCTTATAGTAATGACGTCACTGCTCTCATGTTAGTTATATCTTATAGTAATGACGTCACTGCTCTCATGTTATAGTAATATCTTATAGTAATGATGTCACCGCTCTCATGTTATAGTAATATCTTATAGTAATGACGTCACCGCTCTCATGTTATAGTAATATCTTATAGTAATGACGTCACCGCTCTCATGTTATAGTTATATCTTATAGTAATGACGTCACCGCTCTCATGTTATAGTTATATCTTATAGTAATGACATCACTGCTCTCATGTTATAGTTATATCTTATAGTAATGACGTCACTGCTCTCATGTTATAGTTATATCTTATAGTAATGACGTCACTGCTCTCATGTTATAGTTATATCTTATAGTAATGACATCACTGCCCTCATGTTATAGTTATATCTTATAGTAATGATGTCACCGCTCTCATGTTATAGTTATATCTTATAGTAATGACATCACCGCTCTCATGTTATAGTTATATCTTATAGTAATGATGTCACTGCTCTCATGTTATAGTTATATCTTATAGTAATGACATCACCGCCCTCATGTTAGTTATATCTTATAGTAATGATGTCACTGCTCTCATGTTATAGTTATATCTTATAGTAATGACGTCACTGCTCTCATGTTATAGTTATATCTTATAGTAATGACATCACTGCTCTCATGTTATAGTTATATCTTATAGTAATGACATCACTGCTCTCATGTAATAGTTATATCTTATAGTAGTGACGTCACCGCTCTCATGTTAGTTATATCTTATAGTAGTGACGTCACCGCTCTCATGTTATAGTTATATCTTATAGTAGTGACGTCACCGCTCTCATGTTATAGTTATATCTTATAGTAATGACGTCACTGCTCTCATGTTATAGTTATATCTTATAGTAGTGACGTCACCGCTCTCATGTTATAGTTATATCTTATAGTAGTGACGTCACTGCTCTCATGTTATAGTTATATCTTATAGTAATGACGTCACCGCCCTCATGTTATAGTTATATCTTATAGTAATTACATCACCGCTCTCATGTTATAGTTATATCTTATAGTAATGACGTCACCGCCCTCATGTTAGTTATATCTTATAGTAATTACATCACTGCTCTCATGTTATAGTTATATCTTATAGTAATGACGTCACTGCCCTCATGTTATAGTTATATCTTATAGTAGTGACATCACTGCCCTCATGTTATAGTTATATCTTATAGTAGTGACGTCACTGCTCTCATGTTAGTTATATCTTATAGTAGAGACGTCACCGCTCTCATGTTATAGTTATATCTTATAGTAATGACGTCACTGCTCTCATGTTATAGTTATATCTTATAGTAGAGACGTCACTGCTCTCATGTTATAGTTATATCTTATAGTAATGATGTCACTGCTCTCATGTTATAGTTATATCTTATAGTAATGACGTCACCGCTCTCATGTTATAGTTATATCTTATAGTAGTGACGTCACCGCTCTCATGTTATAGTCATATCTTATAGTAATGACATCACCGCCCTCATGTTAGTTATATCTTATAGTAGTGACGTCACCGCTCTCATGTTATAGTTATATCTTATAGTAATGACGTCACTGCTCTCATGTTATAGTTATATCTTATAGTAATGACGTCACTGCTCTCATGTTAGTTATATCTTATAGTAATGACGTCACTGCTCTCATGTTATAGTAATATCTTATAGTAATGATGTCACCGCTCTCATGTTATAGTAATATCTTATAGTAATGACGTCACCGCTCTCATGTTATAGTAATATCTTATAGTAATGACGTCACCGCTCTCATGTTATAGTTATATCTTATAGTAATGACGTCACCGCTCTCATGTTATAGTTATATCTTATAGTAATGACATCACTGCTCTCATGTTATAGTTATATCTTATAGTAATGACGTCACTGCTCTCATGTTATAGTTATATCTTATAGTAATGACGTCACTGCTCTCATGTTATAGTTATATCTTATAGTAATGACATCACTGCCCTCATGTTATAGTTATATCTTATAGTAATGATGTCACCGCTCTCATGTTATAGTTATATCTTATAGTAATGACATCACCGCTCTCATGTTATAGTTATATCTTATAGTAATGATGTCACTGCTCTCATGTTATAGTTATATCTTATAGTAATGACATCACCGCCCTCATGTTAGTTATATCTTATAGTAATGATGTCACTGCTCTCATGTTATAGTTATATCTTATAGTAATGACGTCACTGCTCTCATGTTATAGTTATATCTTATAGTAATGACATCACTGCTCTCATGTTATAGTTATATCTTATAGTAATGACATCACTGCTCTCATGTTATAGTTATATCTTATAGTAATGACATCACTGCTCTCATGTTATAGTTATATCTTATAGTAGTGACGTCACCGCTCTCATGTTAGTTATATCTTATAGTAGTGACGTCACCGCTCTCATGTTATAGTTATATCTTATAGTAGTGACGTCACTGCTCTCATGTTATAGTTATATCTTATAGTAATGATGTCACTGCTCTCATGTTATAGTTATATCTTATAGTAATGACGTCACCGCTCTCATGTTAGTTATATCTTATAGTAGTGACGTCACCGCTCTCATGTTATAGTTATATCTTATAGTAATGACGTCACCGCTCTCATGTTATAGTTATATCTTATAGTAGTGACGTCACTGCTCTCATGTTATATTTATATCTTATAGTAGTGACGTCACTGCTCTCATGTTATAGTTATATCTTATAGTAGTGACGTCACTGCTCTCATGTTATATTTATATCTTATAGTAGTGACGTCACTGCTCTCATGTTATAGTTATATCTTATAGTAGTGACGTCACCGCTCTCATGTTATAGTTATATCTTATAGTAATGACGTCACTGCTCTCATGTTATAGTTATATCTTATAGTAGTGACGTCACCGCTCTCATGTTATAGTTATATCTTATAGTAATGACGTCACTGCTCTCATGTTATAGTTATATCTTATAGTAATTACATCACCGCTCTCATGTTATAGTTATATCTTATAGTAATGACATCACTGCTCTCATGTTATAGTTATATCTTATAGTAATTACATCACCGCTCTCATGTTATAGTTCTATCTTATAGTAATGACGTCACCGCTCTCATGTTATAGTTATATCTTATAGTAGTGACGTCACCGCCCTCATGTTATAGTTATATCTTATAGTAGTGACGTCACCGCTCTCATGTTATAGTTATATCTTATAGTAGTGACGTCACCGCTCTCATGTTATAGTTATATCTTATAGTAATGATGTCACCACTCTCATGTTATATCTTATAGTAATAACGTCACCGCTCTCATGTTATAGTTATATCTTATAGTAGTGACGTCACCGCTCTCATGTTATAGTTATATCTTATAGTAGTGACGTCACCGCTCTCATGTTTTAGTTATATCTTATAGTAGTGACGTCACTGCTCTCATGTTATAGTTATATCTTATAGTAATGACGTCACCGCCCTCATGTTATAGTTATATCTTATAGTAATTACATCACCGCTCTCATGTTATAGTTATATCTTATAGTAATGACGTCACTGCTCTCATGTTATAGTTATATCTTATAGTAGTGACGTCACTGCTCTCATGTTATAGTTATATCTTATAGTAATGACGTCACTGCTCTCATGTTATAGTTATATCTTATAGTAATGACATCACTGCTCTCATGTTATAGTTATATCTTATAGTAATGACATCACTGCTCTCATGTTATAGTTATATCTTATAGTAATGACATCACTGCTCTCATGTTATAGTTATATCTTATAGTAATGATGTCACCGCTCTCATGTTATAGTTATATCTTATAGTAATGACGTCACCGCTCTCATGTTATAGTTATATCTTATAGTAGACGTCACCGCTCTCATGTTATAGTTATATCTTATAGTAATGACGTCACCGCCCTCATGTTATAGTTATATCTTATAGTAGAGACGTCACTGCTCTCATGTTATAGTTATATCTTATAGTAGTGACGTCACCGCTCTCATGTTATAGTTATATCTTATAGTAATGACGTCACCGCTCTCATGTTATAGTTATATCTTATAGTAGTGACGTCACTGCTCTCATGTTATAGTTATATCTTATAGTAGTGACGTCACTGCTCTCATGTTATAGTTATATCTTATAGTAATGATGTCACTGCTCTCATGTTATAGTTATATCTTATAGTAATGACGTCACCGCTCTCATGTTAGTTATATCTTATAGTAGTGACGTCACCGCTCTCATGTTATAGTTATATCTTATAGTAATGACGTCACTGCTCTCATGTTATAGTTATATCTTATAGTAATGACGTCACTGCTCTCATGTTATAGTTATATCTTATAGTAATTACATCACCGCTCTCATGTTATAGTTATATCTTATAGTAATGACATCACTGCTCTCATGTTATAGTTATATCTTATAGTAATTACATCACCGCTCTCATGTTATAGTTCTATCTTATAGTAATGACGTCACCGCTCTCATGTTATAGTTATATCTTATAGTAGTGACGTCACTGCTCTCATGTTATATTTATATCTTATAGTAGTGACGTCACTGCTCTCATGTTATAGTTATATCTTATAGTAGTGACGTCACTGCTCTCATGTTATATTTATATCTTATAGTAGTGACGTCACTGCTCTCATGTTATAGTTATATCTTATAGTAGTGACGTCACCGCTCTCATGTTATAGTTATATCTTATAGTAATGACGTCACTGCTCTCATGTTATAGTTATATCTTATAGTAGTGACGTCACCGCTCTCATGTTATAGTTATATCTTATAGTAATGACGTCACTGCTCTCATGTTATAGTTATATCTTATAGTAATTACATCACCGCTCTCATGTTATAGTTATATCTTATAGTAATGACATCACTGCTCTCATGTTATAGTTATATCTTATAGTAATTACATCACCGCTCTCATGTTATAGTTCTATCTTATAGTAATGACGTCACCGCTCTCATGTTATAGTTATATCTTATAGTAGTGACGTCACCGCCCTCATGTTATAGTTATATCTTATAGTAGTGACGTCACCGCTCTCATGTTATAGTTATATCTTATAGTAGTGACGTCACCGCTCTCATGTTATAGTTATATCTTATAGTAATGATGTCACCACTCTCATGTTATATCTTATAGTAATGACGTCACCGCTCTCATGTTATAGTTATATCTTATAGTAGTGACGTCACCGCTCTCATGTTATAGTTATATCTTATAGTAGTGACGTCACCGCTCTCATGTTATAGTTATATCTTATAGTAATGACGTCACCGCTCTCATGTTATAGTTATATCTTATAGTAGTGACGTCACCGCTCTCATGTTATAGTTATATCTTATAGTAGTGACGTCACCGCTTTTATGTTATAGTTATATCTTATAGTAATGACGTCACTACTCTCATGTTATAGTTATATCTTATAGTAGTGACGTCACCGCTCTCATGTTATAGTTATATCTTATAGTAGTGACGTCACCGCTCTCATGTTATAGTTATATCTTATAGTAATGACGTCACTACTCTCATGTTATAGTTATATCTTATAGTAATGACGTCACCGCTCTCATGTTATAGTTATATCTTATAGTAATGACATCACTGCTCTCATGTTATAGTTCTATCTTATAGTAATGACGTCACTGCTCTCATGTTATAGTTATATCTTATAGTAATGACGTCACCGCTCTCATGTTATAGTTATATCTTATAGTAATGACATCACCGCTCTCATGTTATAGTTATATCTTACAGTAGTGACTTCACCGCCCTCATGTTATAGTTATATCTTATAGTAATGATGTCACTGCTCTCATGTTATATCTTATAGTAGTGACGTCACTGCTTTCATGTTATAGTTATATCTTAGAGTAGTGACGTCACCGCCCTCATGTTATAGTTATATCTTAGCGTAGTGACGTCACTGCTCTCATGTTATAGTTATATCTTATAGTAGTGACGTCACCGCTCTCATGTTATAGTTATATCTTATAGTAGTGACATCATCGCCCTCATGTTAGTTATATCTTATAGTAATGACGTCACTGCTCTCATGATAGTTATATCTTATAGTAATGACATCACTGCTCTCATGTAATAGTTATATCTTATAGTAGTGACGTCACCGCTCTCATGTTAGTTATATCTTATAGTAGTGACGTCACCGCTCTCATGTTATAGTTATATCTTATAGTAGTGACGTCACCGCTCTCATGTTATAGTTATATCTTATAGTAATGACGTCACTGCTCTCATGTTATAGTTATATCTTATAGTAGTGACGTCACCGCTCTCATGTTATAGTTATATCTTATAGTAGTGACGTCACTGCTCTCATGTTATAGTTATATCTTATAGTAATGACGTCACCGCCCTCATGTTATAGTTATATCTTATAGTAATTACATCACCGCTCTCATGTTATAGTTATATCTTATAGTAATGACGTCACCGCCCTCATGTTAGTTATATCTTATAGTAATTACATCACTGCTCTCATGTTATAGTTATATCTTATAGTAATGACGTCACTGCCCTCATGTTATAGTTATATCTTATAGTAGTGACATCACTGCCCTCATGTTATAGTTATATCTTATAGTAGTGACGTCACTGCTCTCATGTTAGTTATATCTTATAGTAGAGACGTCACCGCTCTCATGTTATAGTTATATCTTATAGTAATGACGTCACTGCTCTCATGTTATAGTTATATCTTATAGTAGAGACGTCACTGCTCTCATGTTATAGTTATATCTTATAGTAATGATGTCACTGCTCTCATGTTATAGTTATATCTTATAGTAATGACGTCACCGCTCTCATGTTATAGTTATATCTTATAGTAGTGACGTCACCGCTCTCATGTTATAGTCATATCTTATAGTAATGACATCACCGCCCTCATGTTAGTTATATCTTATAGTAGTGACGTCACCGCTCTCATGTTATAGTTATATCTTATAGTAATGACGTCACTGCTCTCATGTTATAGTTATATCTTATAGTAATGACGTCACTGCTCTCATGTTAGTTATATCTTATAGTAATGACGTCACTGCTCTCATGTTATAGTAATATCTTATAGTAATGATGTCACCGCTCTCATGTTATAGTAATATCTTATAGTAATGACGTCACCGCTCTCATGTTATAGTAATATCTTATAGTAATGACGTCACCGCTCTCATGTTATAGTTATATCTTATAGTAATGACGTCACCGCTCTCATGTTATAGTTATATCTTATAGTAATGACATCACTGCTCTCATGTTATAGTTATATCTTATAGTAATGACGTCACTGCTCTCATGTTATAGTTATATCTTATAGTAATGACGTCACTGCTCTCATGTTATAGTTATATCTTATAGTAATGACATCACTGCCCTCATGTTATAGTTATATCTTATAGTAATGATGTCACCGCTCTCATGTTATAGTTATATCTTATAGTAATGACATCACCGCTCTCATGTTATAGTTCTATCTTATAGTAATGATGTCACTGCTCTCATGTTATAGTTATATCTTATAGTAATGACATCACCGCCCTCATGTTAGTTATATCTTATAGTAATGATGTCACTGCTCTCATGTTATAGTTATATCTTATAGTAATGACGTCACTGCTCTCATGTTATAGTTATATCTTATAGTAATGACATCACTGCTCTCATGTTATAGTTATATCTTATAGTAATGACATCACTGCTCTCATGTTATAGTTATATCTTATAGTAATGACATCACTGCTCTCATGTTATAGTTATATCTTATAGTAGTGACGTCACCGCTCTCATGTTAGTTATATCTTATAGTAGTGACGTCACCGCTCTCATGTTATAGTTATATCTTATAGTAATGACGTCACTGCTCTCATGTTATAGTTATATCTTATAGTAGTGACGTCACTGCTCTCATGTTATTAGTTATATCTTATAGTAGTGACATCACCGCTCTCATGTTATAGTTATATCTTATAGTAGTGACGTCACTGCTCTCATGTTATAGTTATATCTTATAGTAATGACGTCACCGCCCTCATGTTATAGTTATATCTTATAGTAATTACATCACCGCTCTCATGTTATAGTTATATCTTATAGTAATGACGTCACTGCTCTCATGTTATAGTTATATCTTATAGTAGTGACGTCACTGCTCTCATGTTATAGTTCTATCTTATAGTAATGACGTCACCGCTCTCATGTTATAGTTATATCTTATAGTAATGACGTCACTGCTCTCATGTTATAGTTATATCTTATAGTAATGACATCACTGCTCTCATGTTATAGTTATATCTTATAGTAATGACATCACTGCTCTCATGTTATAGTTATATCTTATAGTAATGACATCACTGCTCTCATGTTATAGTTATATCTTATAGTAATGATGTCACCGCTCTCATGTTATAGTTATATCTTATAGTAATGACGTCACCGCTCTCATGTTATAGTTATATCTTATAGTAATGACGTCACCGCTCTCATGTTATAGTTATATCTTATAGTAATGACGTCACCGCCCTCATGTTATAGTTATATCTTATAGTAGAGACGTCACTGCTCTCATGTTATAGTTATATCTTATAGTAGTGACGTCACCGCTCTCATGTTATAGTTATATCTTATAGTAATGACGTCACCGCTCTCATGTTATAGTTATATCTTATAGTAGTGACGTCACCGCTCTCATGTTATAGTTATATCTTATAGTAGTGACGTCACTGCTCTCATGTTATAGTTATATCTTATAGTAATGATGTCACTGCTCTCATGTTATAGTTATATCTTATAGTAATGACGTCACCGCTCTCATGTTAGTTATATCTTATAGTAGTGACGTCACCGCTCTCATGTTATAGTTATATCTTATAGTAATGACGTCACTGCTCTCATGTTATAGTTATATCTTATAGTAATGACATCACTGCTCTCATGTTAGTTATATCTTATAGTAATGACATCACTGCTCTCATGTTATAGTTATATCTTATAGTAATGACGTCACTGCTCTCATGTTATAGTTATATCTTATAGTAATGACGTCACTGCTCTCATGTTATAGTAATATCTTATAGTAATGATGTCACCGCTCTCATGTTATAGTTATATCTTATAGTAATGATGTCACCGCTCTCATGTTATAGTTATATCTTATAGTAATGATGTCACCACTCTCATGTTATATCTTATAGTAATGACGTCACCGCTCTCATGTTATAGTTATATCTTATAGTAATGACATCACTGCTCTCATGTTATAGTTCTATCTTATAGTAATGACGTCACCGCTCTCATGTTATAGTTATATCTTATAGTAATGACGTCACCGCTCTCATGTTAGTTATATCTTATAGTAGTGACGTCACTACTCTCATGTTATAGTTATATCTTATAGTAATGATGTCACCGCTCTCATGTTAGTTATATCTTATAGTAATGACGTCACCGCTCTCATGTTAGTTATATCTTATAGTAGTGACGTCACTGCTCTCATGTTATAGTTATATCTTATAGTAGTGACGTCACCGCTCTCATGTTATAGTTATATCTTATAGTAGTGACGTCACTGCTCTCATGTTATAGTTATATCTTATAGTAATGACGTCACCGCTCTCATGTTATAGTTATATCTTATAGTAATGACGTCACCGCTCTCATGTTAGTTATATCTTATAGTAGTGACGTCACCGCCCTCATGTTATAGTTATATCTTATAGTAGTGACATCACTGCTCTCATGTTATAGTTATATCTTATAGTAATGACGTCACCGCTCTCATGTTATAGTTATATCTTATAGTAATGACGTCACCGCTCTCATGTTAGTTATATCTTATAGTAATGACGTCACCGCCCTCATGTTATAGTTATATCTTATAGTAATGATGTCACCGCTCTCATGTTATAGTTATATCTTATAGTAGTGACGTCACTGCTCTCATGTTATAGTTATATCTTATAGTAGTGACGTCACCGCCCTCATGTTATAGTTATATCTTATAGTAGTGACGTCACCGCCCTCATGTTATAGTTATATCTTATAGTAGTGACGTCACTGCTATCCATATTATGTGACTGATATAAACTCGTCTCATTATATATTTCTGTTGATTGCCGCTCCTGTATTACCCGCCGTGTCAGTGTAACGTGCGCAGCTCCACAGAGCGGGAACAGGGAGAGTCACGTGCTCCTGACGTCAGTACGCTGCTGTCACGCCGGCGTGATGACGTCGATTGTTGCCGGGTAGTTTGAAGCATAATGGGCGGGAAAAGCCGAGTGTACCCTGATCCGATGCGCCGCAAATGATCTTAGGAAACGCCGGAGCGGGTGAGTTATAACCGGGTGTTGTGACGTGAAGGAGAAGCGATGTACATGACCCGGGGGCTGAGACAGAGAGCTGAGAATACACGGGGCTTATCCTGTGGAGGATGTGATAGAGCAGAGGAGCCTGTCCGTAATATCATGCCTGTGGTGTCAGCGACGTGATCTGCAGGGTGCCTGGGTTGTCAGCGGCGGTGCAAGGGTGCCTGGGTTGTCAGCGGCGGTGCAAGGGTGCCTGGGTTGTCAGCGGCGGTGCAAGGGTGCCTGGGTTGTCAGCGGCGGTGCAAGGGTGCTTGGGTTGTCAGCGGCGGTGCAAGGGTGCTTGGGTTGTCAGCGGCAGGGTGGGGGGTTCCTGGGTTGTCAGCGGCAGTGTAAGCGTGCCTGGGTTGTCAGCGGCAGGGTGGGGGATGCCTGGGTAGTCAGCGGCAGTGCAAGCGTGCCTGGGTTGTCAGCGGCAGGGTGGGGGGTTCCTGGGTTGTCAGCGGCAGTGTAAGCGTGCCTGGGTTGTCAGCGGCAGGGTGGGGGATGCCTGGGTAGTCAGCGGCAGTGCAAGCGTGCCTGGGTTGTCAGCGGCAGGGTGGGGGGTGCCTGGGTTGTCAGCGGCAGGGTGGGGGGTGCCTGGGTTGTCAGCGGCAGGGTAGGGGGTTCCTGGGTTGTCAGCGGCAGGGTGGGGGGTGCCTGGGTTGTCAGCGGCAGGGTGGGGGGGTGTCTGGGTTGTCAGCGGCAGGGTGGGCGGAGCCTGGGTTGTCACTGACAAGATATGTCTTAGGACTTTTCCACACACCATGGAATTTTCTATGGCAGAATATGGTGCATATTTTGCTGCGTTTTTCACAATGTTGGGGGATGGCGACGTCTCCTGAAAAACGTAGCAATTCAGTCCCTTTCCGCAGCAGGGGTTGACACGTTGCGGTACGAAAATTACGCACCGTGGGTCAATTTCTGCTCTGAAATGTTGCGCAGCGTGTGTATGGGGTTTGTTCGCTCTCCCCCACTTTGCTGCTGTATTACTCGTATTTTCTGTCGCTGTGCTGCGGGGTGAAGATGTCAGATCCGGCCTCCCGGTTATATACGGATCACGACGCGTGTTGTTTGTTTCACTCTTTCTAACCATTCACACCCGATTCTCCTCTGACAGCTCGTACGTCATGGCCGTGCCTTTTGTTGAAGACTGGGATCTGGTGCAGACTCTTGGAGAAGGAGCCTACGGAGAGTAAGTTCCCGGCGCTGCTGTTATTGGGGCTCGTCACAGAAAGTCGCCCTGGAAATTATATTCTTGTCAATTTTGTTTCTGTGCGATAAATGTGAAAGTGTCTGTCACCGGCGTCACTGAGATCTGACCATAGCGCCGCTGCACGCGGGAGCCTCACATAATGACGATCTGACATCCATCAGTCTTCTATAGATCGTGTTGTCCTTCTTTTTAAGGTTATATAGGACTATAAATATTATTTTACAATTTATTTACATTTATAATCTACATACAGTTGGGTCACTGTGTACATACATTACATTACTGATCCTGAGTTACATCCTGTATTATACTCCAGAGCTACACTCACTATTCTGCTGGTGGAGTCACTGTGTACATACATTACATTACTTATCCTGTACTGATCCTGAGTTACATCTTGTATTATATTCCAGAGCTGCACTCACTATTCTGCTGGTGGAGTCACTGTGTACATACATTACATTACTTATCCTGTACTGATCGTGAGTTACATCCTGTATTATACTCCAGAGCGGCACTCACTATTCTGCTGGTGGAGTCACTGTGTACATACATTACATTACTTATCCTGTACTGATCGTGAGTTACATCCTGTATTATACTCCAGAGCTGCACTCACTATTCTGCTGGTGGAGTCACTGTGTACATACATTACTTATCCTGTACCGATCCGGAGTTATATCCTGTATTATACTCCAGAGCTGCACTCACTATTCTGAGGGTGGAGTCACTGTGTACATACATTACATTACTTATCCTGTACTGATCCTGAGTTATATCCTGTATTATACTCCAGAGCTGCACTCACTATTCTACTGGTGGAGTCACTGTGTACATACATTACATTACTTATCCTGTACTGATCCTTAGTTACATCCTGTTATACTCCAGAGCTGCACTCACTATTCTGCTGGTGGAGTCACTGTGTACATACATTACATTACTTATCCTGTACTGATCCTGAGTTATATCCTGTATTATACTCCAGAGCTGCACTCACTATTCTACTGGTGGAGTCACTGTGTACATACATGACATTACTTATCCTGTACTGATCCTTAGTTACATCCTGTTATACTCCAGAGCTGCACTCACTATTCTGCTGGTGGAGTCACTGTGTACATACATTACATTACTTATCCTGTACTGATCCTGAGTTATATCCTGTATTATACTCCAGAGCTGCACTCACTATTCTGCTGGTGGAGTCACTGTGTACATACATTACTTATCCTGTACCGATCCTGAGTTATATCCTGTATTATACTCCAGAGCTGTACTCACTATTATGCTGGTGGTGTCACTGTACATATATTACATTACTTATCCTGTACTGATCCTGAGTTACATCTTGTATTATACTCCAGAGCTGCACTCACTATTCTGCTGGTAGAGTCACTGTGTACATACATTACATTACTTATCCTGTACTGACCCTGAGTTACATCCTGTATTATACTCCAGAGCTGCACTCACTATTCTGCTGGTGGAGTCACTGTGCACATACATTACATTACTTATCCTGTACTGATCCTGAGTTACATCCTGTATTATACTGCAGAGCTGTACTCACTATTCTGCTGGTGGAGTCACTGTGTACATACATTACATTACTTATCCTGTACTGATCCTGAGTTACATCCTGTATTATACTGCAGAGCTGTACTCACTATTCTGCTGGTGGAGTCACTGTGTACATACATTACATTACTTATCCTGTACTGATCCTGAGTTACATCCTGTATTATACTCCAGAGCTGCACTCACTATTCTGCTGGTGGAGTCACTGTGCGCATACATTACATTGCTTATCCTGAGTTACATCCTGTATTATACTCCAGAGCTGCACTCACTATTCTGCTGGTGGAGTCACTGTGTACATACATTACTGATCCGGCGTTATATCCTGTATTATACTCCAGAGCTGCACTCACTATTCTTTTGGTTGTTATTGGAAACCGTCTTAAGATTTGAGAATAGACTATGGTGTTCAGCACTACAAGGCATTTGTCCTCCCTTCTGCGGGGGTCCACTGCGTGCACCATGTACGGTTGAACCTGACTTTCACTTCTTGCCCTGTCAGGGTGCAACTGGCTGTGAACCGGAAGACGGAGGAGGCGGTGGCAGTGAAGATCGTGGATATGAAACGTGCTGCAGACTGCCCAGAAAACATAAAAAAAGAGATCTGCATCAATAAGATGCTAAATCATGCGAATATCGTCAAGTTCTACGGACACCGCAAGGAAGGGACCATTCATTATTTGTTTCTGGAGTATTGCCGGGGAGGCGAGCTCTTTGATCGGATAGGTAAGCGCCTGTGTTTCTTGCATCTCCCCGTGGTGTATTTACAATAATCCACTATGTGAAGACCCATCTGTGATAGTGGGGGGGCTCCTCCTCACGGGGTGTAAAGTGGCTTCACCCTTTTTTTTAAATGTTGCAGATTCTCATTAGTTTGAAATAGAAGAACTTTAAAACAGTGTATGAATCGGGTGTGGCATTGCCTGATTTAAGCGGGTATGACTGCTGGTACTTTAACCAATCCCAAAACCTTAAGGCCGTTTCACACGGGCCAATTATCGGGCAAACGCTCGTTCATCTGCTAATCGTATCGTTTATGCTGCATAAAATATTATCGTTTTCGGCAGCGCATCTCCCTGTGTAAACGGAGACGCGCTGCCGACATGAAGGAGATGTATAAGGACGGGAGATCGTGGTAATTATCGGTTGTCTCCAGACATAGATCCTTGTGAAAGGAGCAAACCAGCGCCAATCAATGAGCTGTTTCGTTGATCGGCGCTCGTGTACACGGGCCGTGGAGGAGGACCCTTAGTGCCTTGGGTCTGGAGTGGCGCTGTGTAGGCAAAAAATCAGGGAATTGCTGCGCTGTACTTCGCTCTGCACCTGCCTTTGTTTTAGGGGATCAGTGGACGTCCCAGCAGTCAGAACCCCACCAATACCATCACTGTCTGAGAAGAAAGCACTCTGATATGAAGTGGTTTTTAATTTATAAAATAATTAAACGGCTCAATAGAAAGTCTGGGCCCGTTCACCGCTACATCGGCTTTCCTGAAAAAAACCGAACTGAAACGAAGCGGCTCAGAGCTCACATCAGCGCTTCTGCCGCTTTGTTTTAGAAATTGGTTGGGGGTCTCGGTGCTTGGACCCCCACCAATCAAAACTTCTGACGTGTCACTGTGACATGTCAGAAGTTTGAACGTTTCCTTACCCTTTAAGACTTTTATTGCAAAAAATTGTTTTTTGTAGCTAATGATATTGGATGTTATAAGGGTATGTTCTCAAGCAGCGGATTTGTTGCAGGAATTCTGCAAGGTCCATATAGATTAGTGGGACAGTCACAGAAATGTCTATAACAAATCTGCAGCGTGTGAGTACCCGGGAAGGTGGTTGATGTGGAGTGGAATCTTTTAGGATCATAACATTATATATTTGGGTGGTTCATCATAGCGATATCGTCTATTCCAGAGCCGGATGTGGGGATGCCTGAGCAGGATGCACAGAAGTTCTTCCAGCAGCTCATCGCCGGCGTGGTGAGGATCTTTACTGCTTCCCCTTTTCTTATAGCGCTAGCTATATATATATACTGGATGGAAGCCGCAGTCAGATATTCACCATTTGTATGAACACCGAGAGATGGGTCTAACCCGTCTAGAGTTGCGGCAAATATATAACTGTGGCGCAATCTCTGCTGAATCCTAAATACATGCAGCCGATCACACAATTGATAAATCTCCCCCAGTGTCTATTTTTGGGCAAGTTCATGCATTTACCTTTCAGCTACTGTTTTTATTGTTTTTAACCTCTTGCAGTCAAAGGCAGTTTTCATTTTTCACTCTTTTTGATGATCAGGGTTATTTTTGGAGTTGTAGTTTCTATTGCCAACATGTACTGTACCCTATAATGTACTTGGAAACCAAAAACTCTTTGTGGGGTTGAATTGGAAAAAACGGAGATTCCAAATTACAGCTTTATTCTGCTGGTCAATACGATTACGGCGATGCTACATTTATATAGTGTTTTGTTTTTCTAGTGTTTTTGCTACTTTTATCAAGAATAAATGAGTTGTTAAAATAGTTTTGTCGCCATATTCTGAGATCCATAAAGTTTTTATTTTTCCGTCGCTTCAGCGCTGTGAAGACTTGTTTTTGCGGGACGAGCTGTAGTTCTTATTGGTACAATTTGTAAGTTTTTTTTTTTTTTTTTTTTTTTTTTTTTTTTGAGAGTTCGTGACCAAAAATCAGATTCTGGCGGTTGTTTTTTTTTTTTTGTGGCATTTACCGTACGGGTTATATTGTAATAGTTCAGACTTTTACACATGTGGCGATACTTATTTTTGACATTACTTTTGAAAAAGGTGGAAAAGTTTTTTGGTTTTTTTCTGTTTTTTTTTTTTGGACTTTTACATTTTTTGTTCTTTTGTACACTACTTAAAACTTTAACTGGGGATATAAATCAGCGATTGTTAGATGGCTGGTACAATACAAATGTATTGCAGTAAATTGTCACTTTTACCGGCTCCTGTTAAGCTCTGCCTGAGGCACCGCGACGTACAGTTTTTCCTCATGGTGCGTTACAGGAATTAAAAAATTTGCAAAACAGACGTTCTGTTGGACCGTTTGTCACTGGATATTTTCTCTTTTATTTATAGGAATATTTGCATGGTCTGGGGATTACGCACCGAGATATAAAACCAGAGAATCTGCTGCTTGATGACCGAGGTGAGGAACATTTGTCTTGCGGTTCCCTAGCAGCAATCCGCTTTAAACACAGGCTATGATATTTCTTTAGTACAGCGGGCAAAGTTTGACTTTTTTCACAGTGGTTTGTTTCTCACATCTAGTACGGCCTCCTTTGTACTTAAATTAAATTCTATCACTAGTTTGATCTGGTGATTGAAGTTTGGTTCAAGTTTTTTTACCCCCTGCAAATTCTTTCAGTACACCCAAGGGTCCAGGTATTGCGGCCATTATACTGACATTAAAATGTTTCTATTACCGTTGCCTAAAGGTCGTCTTACACTACACGTCCTGGGCCGGGTAAACGAGCCACGATCAACAACACCGCTCGTCTATCATTTTCACAAGGAGTTCGTATGAGCACGAGCGCTTATTACTCCGATCGCTCGTCACCATACATTATCGTGTCGGCAGCGCGTCGCACTGTTTATACACCGTGATGCGCTGCCGACAACGCATGTTTTTATTTTTTTTTAAACCATACGATTGGATGAATGAGCGTTTGCTCGTTCGTCGGCTGATCTTTGCCCTGTTTACACAGGGCAATTATCGGTAATGAGGGTTCTATGCACTATCGTTTGCCCAATAATTGGCCCGTGTAAAAGGTCCTTTAAAACATTTTCTGCAGGTTAGATAATGCAGCAGAGTCTTTGATGATAAAAAAAAAACACAAACTCATTTTGTAAGTGTCCTTCAATGTAGAGATCATTGGTTATGTAATTGGACCTAATATTTCCTATTTACATTTGTCTAAATTATCCAATTATTTTTTTTTTACATTTATTTTTTTAGATCAGCTGAAGATCTCTGATTTTGGATTAGCCACGGTCTTTAGACATAATGGACGTGAGCGCCTATTGAACAAGATGTGTGGGACGCTGCCTTATGTTGCTCCGGAGCTGATCAAGCTGCGAGGGTTTCATGCGGAGCCTGTGGACGTCTGGTCATGTGGAATAGTTCTGACCGCCATGTTGGCTGGAGGTATGTAGGCGGAGATTTTGTGACACAAGGTAAACTTCGCATGTGCCTATAACCTGAAGTCCATTGCTTGCCTAATATAACCGTCAATGTATATTAGAGTTGTGTTGAACATAGAAATTGTTTTTTCTTTATCTTTTTGTCAATTTGCTAGTACGTATAATAACATACATAGGCAACGTAAAGGCGCTACGGCAGAGCCGCCCCAGGATCCTTACCATGGACCCGCGCTGCGTATCTGTATATGGAAACTCCACTAATTGCGTCACTGGGTTTCCTTTGTAATATCAATCAGTATTGATTGCAGTGTTTACTGGGTTAACCAGGTAATCTCTACATTAACAGAACTATTCGCAGGATACAAGAGTAGGTGGGGACTTTTAACAGCAGCTTCGTTTATTAAAATGGTCTCTGGATTGGAAGTTGTGGGGGTATTTTTTTTAATTTTTTATTTTTTTTTAAAAGCAAATGCATGAAACTTTTTTTGCAGAATTACCGTGGGATCAGCCAAATGACTTGTGTCAAGAATATTGTGATTGGAAGGAATCTAAGCACTACCTGCCTCCATGGAAAAAGATTGATGCTGCACCTCTAGGTAACCAGTGTTTTGTCATTTACTTATAAGGCTGCCAATAATAATCATTTTCATGGGTCCTTCTGAGCTGGAGAATTAGGCAATCTGAGCCTTATTGGCACTGCTGGAATTCTACTGAACTCTGTCTGTTTCCCTTTCTAGCTTTGCTTTGCAAGATATTAACTGAAAACCCCAGTACAAGGATTACTTTTCTAGAAATCAAAAAAGACCGTTGGTATACTAAACCACCGAAGAAAGGTACGTGGTAGAGGAACATTTAATTTCATGTTTCCAGTAGAAATCGGCAAACTAGAAAGGCTCAATGTTCTGCTTAAGGTGCCCATACACCTAAGATGAATGTTTGCCAAACCCACTGATATTGACAGACCAGCCAACCATCGAATGCGTATGGGGGTGACCTGACTGTACCCCAACAGTAGTTGTCAGGAGGAAAGAAGTATCGTGCATGTTGCATTTAAACATACCCGATCCTTAGTTCTCACAGGAGATCAGCCGCTGTCAGAGGTGTCTGGCCGTGACTTATTCCCCTCTCCCCATTGAGAACATGTGCACGGTCGGCCGAGCGTACATGTGTAGGGGTTGGTAGGCAGAGCTGTCGGCTGAACAAGCGCTCGGTGACTTCTATGTAAGGTGAATGGCCAACTTTAGTCCCTAACATGTAAAGGCCAATGTCTGAAGTGCAGATATTAGGAATTATGTAAGGACTATTCTTTGTTTTTCTGGCTCTAGGTGTAAAAAGAAGCCTCATATCATCATCAGGGGGAACTGATGCACCTGGACTTCTCAGCAAACACATTCGGTCTGATATGGATTTGTCTCTCTTCTCTCACAGGTAGGGGATTTCTTCTCTAGAGTTGACATTTCATAATCTTTATCTGAACAGATCTTTGTTTCAGCTTCTGAGTAATATATAATTCTACAATTTAACCAGTTCAGGACCGCGCTATTTTGAGCCTTCAGGATCAGACACCGTTTAGCCCTTTTTAGCACACGTTAGTTAAATGGCTATAACTTTTTTATTTGTTGGGCTAACGACGTGATTTTTGCGATGCTTTTTCCGTAGACAATGCAGGTTTCTTTTTTTATCATTTTTATACACATCCTTTTTGCTATTTTAGAATTTGTATTCATAAAGTTTGAAAATAGTAAAAAAAATAAGCTTTTTTTACGTTTCAGCTATTTTTTTTTGGTAACATAGCTTTACCCTAAAATAGACCTTTTATTTGTGATCGTCATTGTCTACCGTAAATTTTAATATATTACATGTCTATATTAGGGTAATTGGGTCAGCGCTAGCGTTACAACAATGATTGTCGGGAGAGGAACGTTTTTTTGGGATGGGCATTTTATGTGTATTTATCATAAATTTTATTTTGCACTTTACTTATTTTTTTTTATTACTATGTTCTGTCCCTCAAAGGTCAAAAAAGACCTTTGGGGAATTTTATATATATTTTTTCTTTTACACCATCTTTTCCACTGTAGTCGGAGCTGCACAGCAGGGAAATCAGCCCTCTCATAGTGACGATTGTCACTAATAGGGCTGTGCTGGGTCTAGTAAGACCGTCTGTCAGTAACGGCACCCGGCGATCATGTGACCAGTCACATCACCGGGAGGAATAGAGACGGCGGCGCGGCCGCTGACTCTATTCCTATACACAGCGTTCATTGAGCGCTGTGTACGAGTGATCAGAGAAGACAGAAGTAGTGAAAGCTGCTTCTGTCTTCTCCTCAGGGTCCCCGGCAGTCACTGACAGCCGGAGACCAGACATTCAGCTGCCCGATCGCGCGGGCAGCAAGTTAAAACCCGAGCCGTAAAAAGTCTATGGCTCGGGTATTAAGGACCACAGCCAGCTGTCAGGAACCAGTTAATGAGACAGTCGGGTATCCCCTCTATGCACACAGTGAGCAGTTAGCGGACCCCTTTCCTGTTATTGACTGATCTGATGCCTTCGTATAAAGGAGCAGAACTAGATGGATTCCTCAGTTGTGCTGTAACTGATTATACCTTGTAATAAATCTCTAATTTCTTTGCAGTGAGGAGAAGGTGACCTTCTCCAGTACACAGCCAGAACCCCGCACCGCCCTCCCCACCTGGGATAGCAGTTCTTCTCACATAGATAAACTGGTGCAGGGTAAAGGAATCAGTTTCTCTCAGCCGGCCTGTCCTGAGAACATGCTGCTGAACAGCCAGTTACTGGGGACTCCAGGATCCTCACAGGTAATTCAAGTCTTGTTTAATATTCGCTTTCTGACGTTTTGTTTGCTCTTCTTACCTCGTTTTAACAATTCTTGCTATGAACATCCACAGAACCCGTGGCAGCGCTTAGTCAAAAGGATGACCCGCTTCTTTACTAAAGTGGATGCAGAAACCTCATACAGCAGTCTGAAGGAGACTTGTGAAAAGATGGGCTATGTCTGGAAGAAGTGCTGTGTCAACCAGGTGCGTGTGTGCCCTTCTATCGAGCTATAAATGCGCCTATGAAATAGTATTGGTACAAGCCAACTGAATTTGGTTCTTTTTTTACCAGGTGACCCTTTCAACCACTGACCGAAGAAACCACAAGCTGATATTCAAAGTTAATTTAGTGGAGATGGATGAGCGAATTTTATTGGACTTCCGCCTTTCCAAGGTACGTTTACTTGGAATAAAGAAATTTTGTAAAATCACTGGATCTATCGGAGTGACTGCTCCTTATGGAAATAATGCCGATGTAACATCAGGATGATAGTTAAAGGGGTTTTGCAAGGGCACCAAATTTGAATCTATAATGTGATACCTCTCATCGTTGTATATATGTAATCCCCATCATCACTGAGGAATAGCAGGAACGCAAAAGAAAATGGTGCTGGCCTTTATACATAAGCAAAGAATGAACGGGGCGGGCATTGAGTCTGTGGACCAATAGGATGCCTCAAACCCTGGCCTACGTCAGAAGTCCCGGGTTTGAGGCATCCTTCCTATTGGTCCACAGCCTCCTCAATACCCGCCCTGTTCAATCCTTTGCTTAAGGCTTAATGCCTGCCCCATTTTCGTTCATGAAATTCCTCAGTGCTCGTGTGCGGCCCACCCAGCAAAATTTTGTTTGTCTGGAAAGCCCCTTTTAGTTGTATAGGTAGAAATTTACAGCTTGGTAATAACTCACAATAAAGATTTCTTGTCTACTCTGGACTTGGTTTTTGCATAAACCCACACTTCTTATTTACAAATCTCCTCTCCCTTCCATTTTGGATTTACCTGCAAGTTTTTGTTTAGAACTTTAGAGGTTTTCATCCTTTTTATCTGCGCACTGATCACTTTTTTTTTATTCTTTTTCTTTTTCTACTTCCAGGGTGATGGTCTGGAGTTCAAGCGACATTTCCTGAAGATAAAGAAAAAACTGGATGACATCGTTGCTAACCAGAAAGTTGTCATGTCTATCACATGATCACGTGGGGAACAGGTTGTGCCCTTCAGACCCCCAGACTCGTGTTGCTGTTAAGTACTAGTTCCTGATTTCCTTCTATTATTCTGCCACTGTTAGGTGAGTAGTTGCTGATGTGGTCAGTGGAAGTTGGACTTGCTCCCAAGTGTTCTGGGGGGGGGGGGGGAAGAGTCCCAATTATTTTCTAGCATTTGACATGCAGGAATTTCTTATGGGCTCTACTGCATTTTATCTATGAGAAAGGGAAGCAAAGGACGTTTTTGTTTTTTCTCTACTTTCCTGGATTTTTCAATGCCGTCTCTGAGCACAGATCTGCTTCACTAGTGTAACCTCTTGTCACAACATTGTAAGTTCCGTGTACTGTTCACTTGGGTGGATGGTCAGCGCTGGTGTAAACTCTGAATACATCTATTAAGGACGTATTGGCTGCTCCTCTCGTGAACCTGATTTCAGAGATGACCTTCGTTAAAGCTGCTGTTATCCGTTCGCTGTCGTTGGGTGACGTTTGTTTGTAACCCAATAAATGAGTGTTCGTTCCTGTTTCGCTGGAAGCATTTTTTTGCTCTCGGAGAACGTTTCATTCGAAATTGTCTTTAGACAATTGTGACCATAGACTTAAAGGTTTGATTTAAATGTAAATTATTGTATTAAATAATAATAAAAAAATATATATATGTTTGGCGTTGCTAAAATGATTTGTAATTGATTAAAAAAAATACATGTTTTTACATTTTGGGGAAAAAAAAACTTCTGAAGATTAAGCGGGAAAACTTTCTATGGTTGTCTTTGTTTTCACACCCCCATGTACACATATACAGACACACTTATATACTCTTGGGAACATGCGTTTATCTCAAAGTGTATGTTCACACGCCCTATTTACGGACGTAATTCAGGCATTTTACGCCTTGAATTACGGCCGAAAAAACGCCTCCAAACCATCTGCAAAGATCTGCCCATTGAATTCAATGGGTCTTACGGTGTTCTGTGTGGACGGGCTTCTTTTTTTACGCGCCGCTGTCAAAGACGGCGCGTAAAAAGACGCCCGCCTCAAAGAAGTGCATGTCACTTCTTGGGATGTAATTGGAGCCGTTTTTCATTGACTCCATAGAAAACCAGCTCCAATTACGATCATAAAAGACACCGCGAAAAACAAGTGCACTTGTCAAAACGTCTGAAATGCAGGAGCTGTTTTTGCCTGAAAACAGCTCCGTAATTTCAGACGTAATTGGCGTTACCGTGTGAACATGCCCTAAGTATACATCTTTAGGCCTCTGCACAGGACCATCGGTCTTCTCTGTGCCCATCCTGTGCCTCTGATATTCTGAAGTAAATTGTTTTTTTGTTTTTTTTTCCATGCATTTATTACAGATCTTCTCCCCATCAGGAAATAGTGTGTGCAGTTGTACTAAACAGAATGGTTGGCATATGGTGAATATATATATATACACTCTTTTATAAAGTGCCAGAGATGCCTGTCCGTTTTACACTGACCGGCAATAATGCTCTGGTATGCCAAGTATATCAAAGTATTATATCTAAAGATCGCATAGTGAAGTCGCCTAGTTGTGGGTTTTACCTCCTTATTGAATTCCATGGGCAAAACCTGCAACAAAAAAAGCAGCGGATGCGTAAATACAATTGACATTCTGCGGTTTAGAGAACCGCACCGCAGGTCAATTTCTGAGCGTTTTTTCCGCTTCTCACTTAAGCAGCGTGTAGATGAAATTTGTTTAAAATCGCATTCACTTTGCAGCTACAGTATTATGCTGCGGATTAACTGCAATATTTACGTAACGTGTGAACTCGACTTAAGGGTGAATTCACACGCGGCAGATCTGGTTTCAGAAGAGTTTGCTTCTGAAAATCTGTTTTATTCTAAATGTGGTTGTTTCTGCAGCAGGTGCATGGATCTCTGCAAGTCCTATTCAGATGAAGGGAATGGATTTTCAGTTGCAGAAATTTCTGCAACAAAATCTGCTGCATGTGAATCCACCCCAAGGCCAGATTCACATAAACGAGTTCAAACTCAGACGTGAAAAACTTTAGTTTTTCATCTCCAATTTGCTCCCGTGCGGTCCCCTTTTCACGGACCCCCATGGACTTTAGTCTTCTCAGGTCCCTCGATAGACTTAACAAAATAGGACATGTTCTATTTTTCAACGGACCCCTCACACGGTCTGTTGAAACAACGGACATGTGAACGGCCCCATTGAAATACATGTGTCCGTATGACGGTCGTTTTAACGTATACCACGTTCGTTTGAATTTGGCCGAAGACGTCTTGCACACAGGATTGTAAAGCTGTGAAATTGGGATCCGTACATGTGAATGGGGTTGTTTCTGCAGCGTTTGCACGAATTTTTTGCAAGCCCCATTCAGCAACAAATCTACCAAGCTAAAGAAAATGTACAGTTTTGATTGATATTTTTTTATTTTTTTTCCCTTCAATGGGGCGTAGAAAATGTGATCTATGCAAAGAATGTTGCAGGTGTGTTCTGGCACTGAAGGAATGAATGAGCAAACTCCATGTACAATTTAACAAGGCAGGTGATTATACTGCATGAATTGGTTTATAACTTATACAATTCATACTGAGTTTACAATTCCGCACTTCTTCAGGCTTGATTATGGTGTCCTGCCAACCCTATTTAGGATGTTACCCTCCTCAGGAGTCCTAAACGCCCTCCTTTTTTGGGGGAATCAATATGGTGCTGCCACCTAGAGGAATATGTGGATATCTCTCATTGGAAACAAAGTGAGCATCAACTTTTTTTTTTTTTGTGTGTAAGGGTATGTTCCCACGGCTTATTTTCAGGCTGATTTTGGAGCACAAAATCCTCCTTTATGCTCAAATACACTTGAAATAGGCCTGCGAACCGTTTCCCATTGGTTTCAATGAGCAATACACAGCGCTGTTCACATGAGGTGTATTTTTACGCTGCTGAATTACAACTTGAGGCATTTTTTGGAGCTGATTTTCTATTGAACGCTATGAAAAACACTTCAAATTAAAAAAAAAATTACTTCATTTTCAGCTTCAAAAACGGCTGAAAATCCGAGGCGGTTTTCTCTGAGAACAGCGCTGTAATTTTCAGCCGTCTTTGACTTTGCGTGTGAACACAGCCTGACTTCTCGTGCTCACCTTTATAGCTGTTTTAGTCCCTTCTCTACTGAGATGCTATAAAAGTCAATGGTTTTTAATTCAGGCGATCATGAATGCAAACTTCTAATTTGCTGCCAATCTATGAAGATCTTCAAGCACGTTTACGAACGCCGACCAGTATATTATTACATTGCGGCCTGAGCTGTATTTCCCAAAATGATGCATGGATGACTTAAAACGTGGCATTCAGCATGAACACCATTCTTTTCAGTGCAATGATGCCAGAAAACTGATGATAAACGGATGTGCCTGCAATAAGAATTGTGCCTCATTTTATATAAACTTTGACTGGAGAGTTTAAGATAATCCAAGAAACGTTGGCGTCGTTCACATCCGCGTCAGCGCTCCGTTCAGTCTGAGCTTCCCGTCAGAACGAAACCCTGACTGAAACAAACGCAGAACTACAGGTTTCCTTTTGCATCACCTTTGATTTCAATGGTGACTAATCCGGTGCAAATAGTTTCCGTCGTTTTGACTGACTGAACAGCGCAGTCGACTACACTTCATTCCGTCAAAACGACAAAACCCTTACAGAACAGAGACAAACGGAAACCATTTACACCGGATCTGTCTCCATTGAAATCAATGGTGATGCAAACAGAAACCTATGGTTTCAGTCGGGGTTCCGTTCTGACGGGAAGCTCTGACGGAACGTCAGAACTGAACCCTGACGCAGATGTGAACGAAGCCTTGCAGTGTTGTAAAATGTTTGGCATGTACTTCCTTCACTTGCATGCGAGACCCTCCCTGTTAAATAGTTTCACGCCTTTCTGAGCATCGTGTGACCTTTTAACCCAAAAATCTTGATTTTCTGGACCAGCAACATAAGTGAAATAGATGAGGTCTGCTGGGAAAGTAACTAAAGAATTGGAATCCACACAAAAAGTTATGACGCGAGAGCAGCAGATGGAAGTGTACGCTCGGGACCGGTTTATTGATGTGACTACAGATGCCTGGCGTATCTCGTACCGGGGGAAGACCTGCGTACACTTTCCAGAAGATCTAACCGATCTATCCTTAGTTGGAGAAACTGCTGGATACTCACCACTGTAGCGGAAAGATGTATCCCTGACGTATCTAACTGAAAACCGCACATCCAGGGCCGCATCCCATTTAAAGCTCCAACACAGATCCAGAAGACCAGTATCCGCGTCTACTGTAGAGTGGCCAAGAATCGAGTGGATTTACTGGAACGAGATCCTAATAACTTCTGAATATCAGATCTAGAACCAAGTGATCTATATGTCTGCAGGATGTGTATGACCCAGCATGGGCCGGAATGAGGACATGAGTGGACGACTTGCAGCGGTTTCCGTGCCGGGAGTCCACCTGAAGCTGCATGGCTGGATGCCGGTTATTTGCAGGAAGGGGCAGGAGAAATTTCGGGTTGGATTTGGGGTGATCGTTCCTTGCGCTCTGCTGTTCATGTGCTGGATCCATGTGAAGGGATTCGTTGATTACAGAGAATGTGTTTCAGTTGTCGCCTGCTTGATGGGATATGCGGTGTTTGTTGTCAGACTTATTAACAATTTCTTCTGTCATTATTTCTCCCTCCTGCTGCTCTGGGGGTTTAGTATTTTTTGCGTTAAATTTGAGGATACAGAAGAAAAGAGAAAGGTAAGAAGTGGTGGAAATGCAGATGAGCAGAAACACTTTAAGATTATGTAAAGGGCGTCATTGCAGGATGAATTGGAATGATCTGGAGCAGAAATAAATTTGGTGTTGGTAACCTCAGGAGTCCAGGGAATCATTTGCTGCTTGTTAGATTTCCATACCTCGGAACCTCCTACTATTGTGAATGATTTCACAGCGTCGTCTTGTTCCACCACTGCAATAAGGAGATAAATGACTTGATTTATGATCCAGTCCTATGTTGGCGCTTTCATTAGCTGACAAATGTCTGCATAGCTCACATCCGCTAGGAGAACGGTGAGGGTCCTGCTAAAGAAAGGCCAAATATATATTTTGATGCACTCCCTTTTTTTTTTTTTTTTTTTTTTTTTTTTTTTTAGTACATTTAATATTGTAATTCTTTTTTTACAGTACAAAACTTTACCAAACAAATCCCCTAAACGTAGCCCTGTTACAAAAGCATACAAAAAATCCAATGTGCAATGCGTCATAGAATAGTTTGCATACTTTTTCTGGTATTATGTACCTTGTTTCCCACATAGGTGCATTTCAAGTAGAATCATAACCCTTGTAACTTGTCGTCTCTCCTTCCCCAATTTGATCACTGTAAACCTACATGTTGACCCCCCACATCATAGTTGAGATTCATCATGAGCCAAGATCCCCCAATCATTCAAATAATCCAAGTATGGACCAAATTACAATTTAGATGAGACCCGGCCGAAATCTCATTCTCTGGATACCAAATGGGATAAATCAAGTCACGGGCCCCATAACTTTTCGCGCTTGGTCAGTGCACCTCTCTTCCTGTACACGCCTTTTTCTAAATTCACCAACCAATTGATTTTTAATAATGTATTCTTGTCTATTAGGTCTCCGCTCATCCAGCCAGTGTTGGGCTATCAACTTGCATGCCATGTATAGCATTTTGGCCCCTGCCAACTTACCAGACTCTGAGGTCTCTCGGTCCTCCACGTATCCCAGCACACAAATGAGCGGGCTCAGATCAACATTTACGTGAAAAACTTCACTTATAATGGTTGTTCCCTCACTCCAAAAACTCTCAAGCTCTCTACAGGACCAAAGCATATGACGCATGCCCGCAGAAATATGTTTACATCGAGGGCATAGTAAATCAGGTTTAACCCCAATATCGAAAATAAATATTGGCGTCTTTTATATATCTTTATGTAGCAAATGGATCTGAGACAATCTGTGGGCTTTGCTTAGGGATAGTTGTGGCACTCTCCAAAATTCCCCCCTCTTCCAAAGGGCCTATATCTGCCTCCCATAGTCCCTTGCTCCTCACCGGGTAGTTAATGCATTCCCTTTTTAAATGGGCCATTTTAGCTTTGAACATCTTACAGTTGAGTTAGATTAATAATATATAATTCGCAAGTCACTGGGTAAATACAATACATCGGGAGCTCCAGAGCTGCGCTCATTATTCTGCTAGTGCAGTCAGTGTACATACATTACTTAGGCCCCGTGCACACGACAGTATTTTTTCCCTCCCGTAAATAAGGGGGCTGGAAATAAGATCGCTCGGACACCGTTTTCTCTGCTTCTCTTTATTCAAAAATGTAAATCCCCTGACGTCGCCTAGCAACGCTCCCGTAATTACGGGAGCCCCATAAACCCGTGCAGTAATTACGGCCTGAAATGGGACATGTTCTATATATTTTTTTTCAACGGCCCGGGCACCTTCCCGTACGCAAAGGGGAATTACCTGTGGCAATAGAGTTCTATGGGCTTGTAATTACGGCCGTTTTTACGGTAGTGTGCATGGGGCCTCACCCTGTACTGACCCTGAGTTATATCCTGTATTATACTCCAGAGCTGCACTCACTATTCTGCTGGTGCAGTCACTGTGTACATACATTACATTACTTATCCTGTACTGATCCTGAGTTATATCCTGTATTATACTCCAGAGCTGTACTCACTATTCTGCTGGTGGAGTCACTGTGTACATACATTACATTACTTATCCTGTAATGATCATGAGTTACACCCTGTATTATACTCCAGAGCTGCACTCACTATTCTGCTGGTGGAGTCACTGTGTACATACATTACATTACTTATCCTGTACTGATCCTGAGTTACATCCTGTATTATACTCCAGAGCTGCACTCACTATTCTGCTGGTGGAGTCACTGTGTACATACAGTACTGATCCTCCGTTACATCCTGTATTATACTCCAGAGCTGCACTCACTATTCTGCTGGTGGAGTCACTGTGTACATACATTACATTACTTATCCTGTACTGATTCTGAGTTACATCCTGTATTATACTCCAGAGCTGCACTCACTATTCTGCTGGTGGAATCACTGTGTACATACATTACTTATCCTGTACTGATCCTCAGTTACATCCTGTATTATACTCCAGAGCTGCACTCACTATTCTGCTGGTGGAGTCACGGTGTACATACATTACATTACTGATCCTGTATTATACTCCAGAGCTGTACTCACTAGTCTGCTGGTGGAGTCACGGTGTACATACATTACATTACTTATCCTGTACTGATCCTGAGTTATATCCTGTATTATACTCCAGAGCTGCACTCACTAGTCTGCTGGTGGAGTCACGGTGTACATACATTACATTACTTATCCTGTACTGATCCTGCGTTACAGCCTGTATTATACTCCAGAGCTGCACTCACTATTCTGCTGGTGGAGTCACTGTGTACATACATGACATTACTTATCCTGTGCTGATCCTGAGTTACATCCTGTATTATACTCCAGAGCTGTACTCACTATTCTGCTGGTGGAGTCACGGTGTACATACATTACGTTACTTATCCTGTACTGATCCGGAGTTACATCCTGTGTTATACTCCAGAGCTGCACTCACTATTCTGCTGGTGGAGTCACTGTGTACATACATTACATTACTTATCCTGTACTGATCCTGAGTTACATCCTGTATTATACTCCAGAGCTGCACTCACTATTCTTCTGGTGGAGTCACTGTGTACATACATTACTTATCCTGTACTGATCCTGTGTTACACCCTGTATTATACTCCAGAGCGGCACTCAGTATTCTGCTGGTGGAGTCACTGTGCACATACATTGCATTACTTATCCTGTTCTGATCCTGAGTTACATCCTGTATTATACTCCAGAGCTGCACTCACCGTTGTTATTAGTATTGGAGACCGTGAGCAAGCTTGTGGACCGACGCTCTTCCAGATGCCCTCATGTAAAGTACAGTTAGTTTTTCCAACATCAGATGACTATACAGTGCCATATATAAAGAGGATGCTACAGAATGCAATTCACTGAAGCGAGCTTTGCGCAGACACTGAATAAGCAGGGAATGCTGGGAGATTTCCGTTCTAAAGACTACAGAATTGTGACTGCAGGAGGTAAGGCTATAGAACTATGTGGCAGCCACTCTCGTGTCTCCATAAATGTGGCTAGTAAATCAGATGTGTAAATATCGGATACATTCCATCACTCCTCCGTTTGTTTCTTGTGAAGTTCTGCCTTCCTGGGTGTATTGGGGCACAGTACGGGGGTAAATGAGGCTTTAATATAACACACAGGCAGGTGGTGCCCAGAAATGTAGATCTTGTAATTCTTCATTGTATTCCAGGCGGAAAAAGATCCTGGACCCGGAGGCAAAGACATAAAACAGTAAGTATCTGCCGTGTCCTCTCCTACAGGGAGCAGCAACGTGAACGTCCGATATGAAAACCGAATCAGAAATGATCTCGGACTATAAAATCTTCCCTGTGTTATCAGACGACTTAACTGGGTTTTTATTTGCGGCAGAATATGTCCCTGAAGGTCGGGGTGACACACTGCTTTTTTTTTTAAGGTTACAAAGCTGTAAGGGCATGCTGGGAGTTGTAGTTTTGTAACAACTGGAGTGCCACCGGCCTTAGTGAAGGATTTCTGGAGAGTGTGTTGCTAATCCAGTTTTATCTCCAGCACAGAACTGCAATATATCGTGACGTCTCTAAAACCCCATTCACTTGACTGTGTTGCGAATTATTAATCCACGTCTGAACAAAACCCTTAAGGCCTAATTTTTCTGCGTAAATAAAATCCTTCTGAAAACGCCAGCGTTATTAGGGTATGTTCACACGCTTAGCAAAATACGTCTGAAAATATGGATCTAGCAAAAACAGCAAATTTTCAGACGTTTTGTAACTACTTGCGTATTTTATGCTAGTTATTGGAGCTGATTTTCAACGGAGTCAATGAAAAACGGCTTCAAAAACATCCCGAGAAGTGACATGCACTTCTTTGACGCGGGCGTCTTTTTACGCGCCGTCTTTTGACCGTGTAAAATGACACCTCGTGGGAACAGAACATCGTAAAACCCATTGAAAGCAACGGGCAGATGTTTGTAGACGTAATGGAGCCGTAAAATGCCCGAATTACGTCTGAAAACAGTGCGTGTGAACACACCCTTAAAGTGTAACCTGCGTTTTTAGTGTCATTTTTCACTTTAGTGTTATTTCTTATATGCCGCTTTTTCCCTGCCGGTTTTTTTTAAGCCATATAGAGAAGCCAATGGGAAAAACGCCTGAATAAACACCATACCCAGAGCATGCTGCGTTTTGGGGAAAAAACGCCACTGACCACAAAGTTGCCTGATACCTGCCAGAAACGCAGTTGTATGTGGCGCATGTAACCTCTAAAAAAAAATGGCAAGAAAAATGTTGAAACGATCTGTGAATCCAGCCTAAATCTTTTCCCTTTTTTATATACTTTTCTAGGAATGTCTGACGATGCAATAGATTTGCTAATCCAGCATCACTGAGAGCTAGAAGGTGCTGGATTATCAAATATTCTGGATTATTGGGCGGTCGTAGAAAAGCAGTGTCTACCTGTATATAGTACCTATAAGGTTCTAAAAAAAATTTTTTTGTTTTAGGGTATGTTCACACGACAGCGTCCGTAACGGCTGAAATTATGGGGATGTTTTCAGGAGGAAACATCCCCGTAATTTCAGCCGTAATGGCATGGGCAGGCGCTTGAACGCCGCGTCCATTACGGACGTAATTGGCACTGCTTTTCATTGGAGTCAATGAATAACGGCTCTAATTACGGCCAAAGAAGTGACAGGTCACTTCTTTGACGCGGGCGTCTATTTACGCGCCATCATTTGACAGCGGCGCGTAAATATACGCCTCGTGTGAACAGACAAACGTCTGCCCATTGCTTTCAATGTGCAGATGTTTGTCAACGCTATCGAGGCGCATTTTTCGGACGTAATTCGGGGCAAAAGCGCCCAAATTACGTCCGTAATTAGTGCGTGTGAACATACCCTAAGGCTTCACATTTACTGAAGATGAATTTGTACGTTCAGATGTCATTTCATGGGATTACTTTCCATCCAAAAATTCCTGCAACCTCATCCTTCATGTTAAATGAGCATTTCCTACTGAATATATTTTAGGATTATCTCATCTATAACATTTGGTGTTTATTTACACGATTAATCAAGATCACTTGGGATCATGAGCGGAAAATAGTAATCCTCCTTATACAATCATCAACTATGAGGGGAGACCATAATATGTCTCTTCCCCCACTAGCTGCTTTTAAAGGGATTTTGGGGCTTTACGTTGCCCTCCTAGGCCTTTCCAGTCCTGTACATGTTATAAAAAATGGATCCACTGACCCAAGTTCCACTGCATGGAAAAATGACAGCGACGCTCAGGTCGGTATATGGACTCGCTGTCTGCAATGTACACCCCTACGCTACACATAAAGGCGGGCGCAGCGGGGGAATCATGGATAGGTTAACATCACCTGGGGAAGGGGCCAAGGCGAGCTAGGACCCTCCCTCTCTATAGGTCCGTAGCAGCAACAAAGATTTTTATTTTTTTTCTACACCCCTGACCCAAATCCGTTACATGCAGGGGTCAGCGAAGCCCCATAAACGTATCTATCTTTATCCTTCACACTGTTCTTGTTTTGTCACCTGTCTAATAAAGGATCTTTTTCTTTTTTTTGTTTTTTTTGTTTTAGGCGCTCCAATGGGAACAGTCTTGTAAATGCAGAGAAATTTGTTAAATTATATCAGTCCTGGCTGTATGAAGAGGAAACGTTGGGAACAGAATTCGAATCCATAGAAGAAAAGACTTGCAAATTCAAGGTAACTCTTGGAGAATTGTCAGAATTTAGGAACGATCTTGTTTAATCTTTACAGAAAAATTCTGACAAAGTGACATGTCGGCCGTTTTGAACGGTGGTGGTCCAGATGCTGAGATGAGAGAAGCGCTAAGCAGAGAGCTCTGCCCCTCCGACCAGCACTGCACCCCCTTCAAAACAGCTGATTCGTGGGGTTCCCGGTAGTCGGACCCCGACCCATCAGTTATTGATGGCCTTTCCTGAGGATCGGAGGCCATCAATTTTTATCAACTGGACAACCCCATTAATAATTACGTTCTTTATTTTTCCCAGATTGCCTGTAAGGAGCTGAAGAAGGTTCAGATTGTCATTGATTCTCTGAAGACCCGGGTTCTCTATAACTTTCAATCTCCAACGAACGAGTCCAGAAGAGTTCAGGATCTGATTGACAAGTTTGAGCACACAAAGACCTACATGGAGCTCCGGTCAGTGCTTCCTGTGGGCTGCAGAGCATGTGGTTTTTATAATATATGTGTATGGGGGTCAGACTTCCCGTCCTGAACTAAATGCCGTTTTTTCCATTGATTTCAATGGGCAGATGATTTGACAGCGTTTCACTAGCGGTTTTCAAGGCGTACTTTGAGGCGTTTACGCCCTGAAATACACCTGAAAACACTGCGAGTGAACATACACTTCGCATTACATGAAAAATTCTGTCTGCCTGCCGCTACCACTGTATGGGTTTATACAGCTCCCGTTAACTATTATAAATATAAACTATATTTTACCATACTTGCATTGTTACAGGTTAGTATTAGTTAGTGGTGGTAGCAGAAAGGGGCGGGGCTGTGACAATGTTGACACTCAGGCCCCATGCATACGACCGTATTTTTTATCTGCAATTACGGGCCCATACGTTTCTATGGGCTACGGACACCTTTCCGTATTTTTATGGATGGCTGTCCGTGCCGTAGAAATTAAACAACATGTACTTTTTTTTTTTCTCCATAATTACAGCACGGACTCCTCATAGAAGTCTTATGGGTGCTTCCGGAATTACGGACGGCTACGGATGCGCGCCCTATAGTCTATGGGGAGTCTATGCTGTAATTACGGAAGCGTTGCTATGCGATGCCAGGGGATTACCCAAGATTCCTCCCTAGGTATTTTTTTTTTTCTCGTTGATCTGTAAATACGGATGCTCTATGGATCGTATCTCCGTAAGTGCGGATGATTTACAGATGACTATGAATGACAACTGATCCGTATTTATGGACAGTATATACGGATGGATGAACGATAGGGCCGTGTTCATGAGGACTAATTATTTGAGATTTTTATGCGATTTTTTTTTTTTTTTTTTTTTTTTTTTTTATTTTTTTTTTTTGAACTTCGCAATGACTTTGTTAAATATGCCGCTGCCTCTGTCTTTAGGAAGTTCACGCTGAACATGGCGCAGAGGCAGTTATCGACATTCACCGAGAAGGGGATGGCATTGAAGATTTGGCTGTCTGAAGCATTGGAATTTCAGGAGCAGCTCCACCGAACGACCTGTACGAGCCAACGTGATATCCAACAGCATTTCTCATTGATACTGGTAATGTCACAAGGGGTTTAGTCCATGCAGCGACCAGCAGTACGTGTCCATCGATTCCTGAGTAGTCCCAAAACAAATGTATTAAAACGTTTCTCCGTTATATCTACTACTGAAAAGATGGACGACCGCCTACATTGCCGTCATTACAGATCTGGCATGTCTTGTCATCCAGCTTTTCCAGACTCCTGAATGGAAAACTTGCTGTGGATGCATTGATACCTCACTTTCTCCCATGTTGGCAGGTTTTTCATTTAGGAAAGTTGGGTGACCGACCCTGTGGTTGCTTTGATCGCAGCCTAGTGGTTGGTAGTGTATGTGAAACACTAAGAGATAAATGTATGCAATTCTTATCTCCATGAATGTAATTGTCGTCCTAATTTTTTGCAGGGGATCAGGAAAGACAGTGAAGTGATCCGAGGGAAGCTGGCAGAATATGAGCACTCCGCGCAGAGACTGACGGCGACTCTACAGGTACAATTTATGTCTCTATTCCAGAACTAAACTGTGACCTCAGGCAGATAAGATTGCAGAACTTTTTCGCACCCCAGTGGAAGTGAATGGGGGCGAAAAGTCGCCAATATTGTAGTGCGACTGTTGCGCTATTGAGCTGAATGTAAATCATGACTCCTTTCTGCACAACTATGAAATGTTGTCATTTTGCAAAAATTGGCCAATTTGTTTGAGGTGTGTCATTTAACTACATTCTACATCGCATGACTGGTCTAACCCGGCGGAGGCAGCCGGAAATGTTTCTGGGACAGAAAACGTTGCATGGACTTCATATATTTGGCGCTCGTTCGCACCATGAGAGCACAACTCCAAACTAAAACTAGAACAGATCTGGTTAGGCCTTTATGGATTGACAAGGTTGCTGATTTGTAACCGATAATGATGATCTCATCCATAAAGCAGGACCGGTGAAGTGCAATGGAATCGCGCACTGAAAATGCAGGAACTTGTTATGTGTCTTCAGAAGTACAACAGCGTTACTAATGTAATCCTATTATTTCCAGGAGATCAGCGCGTGCTCGGGTATCTTTCACAAAGCCTTGGAAGGAACAAACAGTCAGAAAAGAATAGGAAAATGGCATGACATGCTGTCCGTTTCTGTAACGGAGGAGGTAAGTGTTATATGAGCCTCTTCTGTCACTGGCGTATAATGACACATTGCGCTGAAGGTAGTCTGTGATTTAAAGGGATTGTCCAGGATTAGAAAAACATGGCTGCTTTCTTCCGGAAATTGCTCCACACCTGTACCTGGGTTGTGTCTGATATTGCAGCTCAGCTACATTGATGTGTTTAAAATGTAATCAATAGAAAATCTTATTCCAAGAAAATAACAGATATAATTTTTCCTGGTAGGCGACACAAGTGGCCCAACGTTTCTCTACAGTAACAAAGTTAAATGAGTGTTATCAGAAACACCTTGATGGGCTCCACCAGAGGGCGCTCCAAGAAGACTCCAAATCCGCTAATGACTTGTCCATTCGTGCATTATGATCATAATGATTTTCTGGGTCTTTATCCTAAATTATGTGACTTTACTCCAAATTTTGGGATCTTCTGGATCTTTTTACAAGTTTGTTAAAACTTTCTTTATCGCGGTTCATAATTGGTAATTCAGCTCGTCAAGAAATTGATGTCTTGGGTTTTACATCCTACTAGAAGAACTGCTGAAAAATGCTGTAAAAAAAAAAATAAATACCTTACACTGGACACCTGTAATACCAACCAACCCTGTGGTGATGCACGCTGCACTCTACAGTATGGACACTAGATGGCAGCAGAGTCTTCCAAAACTTTTCTCCCTTTACATCACACATTGCACTTGAATTAACCCAAAAATTGACATCCAATAAAAACACTGAACACATTGATGTATTAATGAATCCAGTGCAGACTCACATCTAACTTATAAAAGTGTTTAAATGTATTACATTACCGAGCGCTGGACACAGAGCTCAGTCTGAAGACTCCTCTCTGTAATTACCTGGAACTAATGACGGATAATTACACTCTATCCTCTCTCACCATTAAAATGACCTCTTTCTTCTCTATACAGTGTGTTATTTTGTATGAGGCTTTCAGTCGACTATATTTAGTGAGTGAAACGTTGGCCTGAGATTCGGCGAGGTTGGCTGGACCGGGATAATGCACCTCTACCTCTCTTCAGGATGATTGCTCTGTGATTTTAATGAGTTGAAATTGTTTGGTATTCAGCTCCGCAGACTCGTGCCTTAGGTTGTGAGACGTGCAGTGCATATATCAAGGACTGTATGGAAAGCTACTAAGCGAGGGGAAAAAACCTATTCTAGCATGTGAGCTGGATCCCTCGAATGGCCTTGTAACTGGTGTCATTTCATTGCCATAATTGGTTTATCACTTGTATTATAACCAATATGACCAGAACTGTCAGAGGCAAATTGTGTGGTTTCTGGGTCCATAGGACTCCATTCCTCACCCAGTCCTGGACCTGAAGCTGTCCGGGGAGCAGAAACCCATCTCCACTGACTACTTCACACATCTAGCGGTTTGATTGGCTGAGCATCTTCCTTTAAGGGATTTCACATGGGGACCCAGGGCACTTCAACGATGATGAATGTTGAATCTTCCACAGTTAGTAGCTTAAAGGAGTTTTCCACGTTCTGACAACTGATGACCTATCCACCGGATAGGTCATCAGTATATGATCGGTGCGGGTCCGATGATTGGTGCGGGTCCGACACCCGGACTCCGCACTGATTGACTGACCCGACTTCCTCCGAGCACCAGATGTCTTGAACGGTATTCATTAGTTAGAGTCGGAAGCAGATGGCTCCGACCACTGCATAGCGTCCGTGCTGCAGAACCGCGGCTCCGCTCCTTTTCGCTTGAATACTGCAGCTCGGCTGCTATTCTTTGACTGGAGCCATCTGCTTCTGGCAATATCGTCCGATTCCCGGAGGCAGCCGCAGCAGCTGATCGGTGGGGGCTCCGGGTGTCGGACACGCACCGATCATATACTGATGACATTGTAAACCCATTTTAAGGCCAAATCAATGACATAACACTCGATTTTTGCATTTGCCACCCAGCTTTCCCAGGACCCTGAATGGCAAAACTGTTTAGCTAGGCTGTAATACACTCCATAACTGCATGACTAGACAGATTTGCCTTTCAGGAGTTCAGAAAAGTAGAGTGGTTCCTGGTTTGCGCCTGTGACCAGTAATACGCGGGGCCGCGGCCGTTCGGATGCGCTTTGTATTTGGCCTCATGTCTGAGCTGTGTTTATGATTAAGCAGACAAGCCGAAACCACTTAATAATGAGAACTGCCCCGCAAGCACTTTCCCTGTAATTCTGCATGGAGCAATTACATGTCTGAGCCTCCGCTCCATTCTCCGGAACGTCTGCACAGTCCTCCTGTCATTAGGGACTTGGCGCACGAATACCAGGCCTGATCAGCTCCGTACAAACGGTTTATGAACAAAAACAACCCAGAGCGTAATAACAACGATATTTGTGTTTATAGTCCCCGCTCTTGAAGGGCCGGTGTTGTCTTCTGTTCCTAAAGCTTAATCGTTGTATGATGAGAAATTCCGCAACCCTAACTTCTTATGTACTTTTGTTTTCATTTCTCACCATTTTATAGACCTCTGCTTGCTGGCAGGGAATAGGAACGCCCCTAAACGAAAAACCCATGCTAATTGTGGCCAACCGAGACAGGTGCCTGGCTCGTTACAATGTATCAGATCTCCCTTATGTCTGCAGTATACTGTAAATATATTATTCTTTTGATATATAGATTTTTTTTTTTGGCAGGGAGGGTCATTTCCATGTTTTTGGGAATATACAGTGAGATTCTACTAATATGGCACCCATTAGTCCAGAAATCCTGTTAATCCGGCATGTGAAAAGAAATAGTCCCATGCTGGATTGATGAAACTATTTGTGAATCCTGCAGGACACGTGGGTCATGCGGCCGGGGATACGCTGCATCATATGCATTTTATTGGGGCTCAGGGGGGGTACAGCTTACGCCTAGATTACATCCGCTAACCGTGTATAAACGTAAGTGACGATGTGTGGATGTTTCCATAGCATCACCACAGATGTGTGCCACATCCAATAGTTCAGAATTTCCAGTAATCCGGCAGGTGCCGGATTATTGGAATTTTACTCTTTAATAAGATGCAATGATCAATCTTCAATGTATAAGAGGAGGAGAGATGTTCCAGCGGCCGGACCTACGTCGGGGGATAGGGAGGCATTAAATCGCTGATCATACATACGATTTCCTCATCATTTCTGCATTCCATACAAAAGAGAAGAATGTTCCCATCCTCGTCCATCTATTAGACGCACGTTGCTTACATTATCTCTGGAAACAAAGGGAACAAATCACATGGTAACAATTACATCTGGCGCAGATCACTTCCAATCTTGAAATCATTTTCCTCACGTTGATTCTCGGGGGAGCGCGGAGCTTCTCAGGCTCTGAATCTGCTGGGCTAACGAGGAAATAAGGAAGATTTTGACCATCAATAATCCAGAAATCCTACGATCTGCTCTGACAAGTGATGCCGTGTTAGAATACTAGATTTGTCTCACGCTGTTAACTTTCCAGATTATCGGAATATCTCTATCTGATTGTTCGGAATCTCCGATAGTTCAGCATCACATTGGTGCCACAGACTCCAGACCATTGGAATTGAGCATTTTCTTCATTTTTTTTTTTTTTTTTTACATATTCAATACTTATGACTTATTTATGATCTAGACCAGTAGATCTCCAGCTATTGCAGAACTACAGCTCCCAGCAGCCTACCGCTGTTAGGACTTTCTGGGGGTTGTAGTTTCTGATCTATAGAATTACAAAACGACTTTCCTGTAAATAAGTCATTAAAGGGTAACTAAACGTTCAACAAACTTCTGACATGTCCTAATGACATGTCGGAAGTTTTGATCGCTGGGGGTCCGAGCACTGAGACCCCCACCAATCGCTAAAACGAAGCAGCAGAAGCACTCCTGTGCGTGCTCAGCCGCTTCGTTTCTGTTTGGCTTTTCTCGGAAAGCCGATGTAGCGGTGTACGGCCTCATAGACTTTCTATTGACCCCGTGCACCAACTGCTCGGCTTTCGTAGAAAAGCTGAACCGAAACTAAGCGGCTGAGCGCGCACAGGAGTGCTTCTGCTGCTTCGTTTTAGGGTTTGGTGGGGGTCTCAGTGTTCGGACTCCCACCAATCAAAACTTCTGACATGTCAGAAGTCCGAACGTTTAGTTACCCTTTAAAGTTGTCCCCTTCTTGCCAAATTATATTATGCAGTTTTTTTTTTTTTTTTCAGCTTTATTGAAAAGCTGGGTGACATTGAATAATACAGCTCCCGTTGTCACCCAGCTTGCCCAGCCTCCTGAACGGTATATCAGCCCAGTTATGCAGTGTTATAAGAAGGCAGGGAAAGCTGGGCACCAAGCTGTAATGGTGGACGTACTGGTTGTCATTCAGCTTTCCCATTCATTGGCGGGGAACCTGGGACCTCATGAATCCACGGCTCTGCTTGTGTCCTGTTCCTGTCTTTTTCATCATCACGTCTCCGTCCTCGTGTAACACGGGACGCAACTTTTTGAAATTCGACAAAGAGAAATAATTTAAGCCATTAATCCATCATCTGCAGGGGCAGAATTACAGCTAATCCTCCGCTCTTCCTCTCCTCCAAATGATATGGGAACGGGGAATGTCTGCGCTGCGGCTCCACTTCCTGGGGGTCATTTCCATAGATCTGGGCTGGGCTGCGTCCCTGTGTCTGAAGATGAGATATTGCGTGACATTGTCTCGGAGAATCATGTAGCACAACTCTGTTACCTGTCTGTGTGTTTGTATAGAGCTGGGTTTGTCATTTGATACAGCTTAAAGAGGTATCGCCATGTGTTATCTGTGGTGTTACATAGGACTGCAGGCGGAGGTGTAGCGCAGACCTTTTGAGCTTTAATATTGTACAATTCTTACCTGACATCAATTATTGTATTACTGCCCTTTGTGTTAGCAATGTAGCTCCACCACGGCTTTATATGTGGTGTTACATAGGACTGCAGGTAAACTGACTGCATGAACATATTTTAATTACGCTCTTATTACAGATAGTGCCTTAAGTGTTACTTGCAGTCCTAGTTACGTTTTTGTTACACATGAGAATCACTCTCTACAGATATCTGTGGTGTTACATAGGACTGCAGGTAATCTCTACTACATTATCTGTACTCCGATTTAGCACTGGGTGTTACATAGGACCGCAGGTAACAACTGCTACATTATCTGTACTGAGTTATCACTGTGTTATCTGTGGTGTTACATAGGACTGCAGGTAACATCTACATTATCTGTACTGAGTTATCACTGTGTTATCTGTGGTGTTACATAGGACTGCAGGCAACATCTACTACATTATCTGTACTGAGTTATCACTGTTATCTGTGGTGTTACATAGGACTGCAGGTAACACTACTACATTATCTGTACTGAGTTATCACTGTTATCTGTGGTGTTACATAGGACTGCAGGTAACACTACTACATTATCTGTACTGAGTTATCACTGTTATCTGTGGTGTTACATAGGACTGCAGGTAACACTACTACATTATCTGTACTGAGTTATCACTGTTATCTGTGGTGTTCCATAGGACTGCAGGTAACATCTACATTATCTGTACTCAGAGAGTTATCACTGTTATCTGTGGTGTTACATAGGACTGCAGGTAACACTACTACATCATCATCTGTACTGAGTTATCACTGTTATCTGTGGTGTTACATAGGACTGCAGGTAACACTACTACATCATCATCTGTACTGAGTTATCACTGTTATCTGTGGTGTTACATAGGACTGCAGGTAACATCTACTACATTATCTGTACTGAGTTATCACTGTTATCTGTGGTGTTACATAGGACTGCAGGTAACACTACTACATTATCTGTACTGAGTTATCACTCTGGCATTGCTAAATACGTCTGCAAGTCACATCTACTGCTTTATGTTTACTCCGTTATCCCAGTCCACAAAGGAATAACAAATTCAGCTCTGCTACCTCACACAGATCGCACTCTCTCCTGATGATGAGTTGTGTCTACAGCAGGATTTTTCCAATCAGAATTCCTAAGGCAAATGTAAATTGCACAGTGATTGCAGAATAAATGTTTATTTAAAGTCTCACACAGCAGAGCCGGGAACGTTGACTTCTCTATCCATCAATTCTACAACATTAACCAGAGACAAAGCTTCAGCGTGAGAGGAAAAACCCTCAATCATCTCTTCCGGGCTCCGTTGTATCCTACCCCATAAACCTATCCCTGTACCCTGGCTAAAAACGTGACCATGTCCGACTGACACAGGTGTAGTGATCGCTACAATGTATTAGCGCTCTCTTGTAACAAACATGGTACCTGTGTCTGGTGGACATGATCAGGAGGAGTTTTCATCATTGCTGTCAGTGAAAGGAAACACTATGTGAACTAACATGATCAGCCATACAAATCGGTCTTGTTCTGATAGTTTGTTACAATGTATCAGTGTAGATGAGTCCGGACTGTTTAGTTTAGAGGTTTGCTAAGACTGTATACATTGTAGCAAACCCTTTCTAACCTCTTAGATATAAACGTGAATGTTTCTATTCACTGACAATAAACATATCTTGGAATTGAAATACAAAGTATGTTCGCCAGGTGCAGAATTTTTTTTTAGTCTGCAATGAACAAACACTTTTGCTATCATTTTGTTTTTTCTCCAGTGCATGGAAAATATAGAAAATGAAGCAACATTTGCAAATAGTCTACATTTAAAAACTCCCTCTGTTTGGTGTCTACAGCTTCTATACAGACCTATGTGTCTCCATGGTAACAGACAACAAACAGTCTGCAGTCATACTCTCCACCATCTGCCTCCTCCATCACCTACTGAGAGTACGTAAGAAAGAAGTAGAGGAGCGTGAGCTCTGCCCCCTCCGGACTGCCGCTCTGCTGAGGGATTGGCACTTGTGTAGGTTTTGGTCCTGGGCTGGTGCACTTTTCATGCCAAGTACAATTTTTAGCCATTGCCGGTTCTGGGGATTAACCAAGAAGAAAATTAAATTTAATTACCGTCCGTTTAGACAGGACAATTATCTGAGGTGGAGCAGAGATTCTGATGTAAAAACACAAACTTGGCTTCTCCTTTCATGCACACATGCCGAACATGGAAGAAAAGTATGAAAAATATCGACGTGTAAAAGCATAAAACAAACTAAATCAAGTGGAAACAAATAACATAAAGGAATGTAGAATTGTTAAAATTTAAAAAGTCGATATTTAACTGTAAAAGGCAACTTTTGACGTGTTTTTTTTTTGTATGTATGTATGTATGTATGTATGTATATATATATATATATATATATATATATATATATAAAATTGTGCATCGGTGTGATTGGTGCAACTTGCTAAATACATTTTATTTAAAATTATTTTTACTTTTTGAGATACAGCCGCTTTGTATTCTGTATACAGAGCAGCTGTGTCCTGCGCCGAGACCTGAATCCATCAGCCACTTTGTATGGGAGCACGACCCGCAAATGCTGGCTATCCGCAGCCGGCCGTGCCCGCAATCGTGAGTCGTGATTACGGGCACGGCCGTGTGCATGAGGCCTTAGCGAGACTGAAGGGTTCAGTGTCAGTGGGTCCTGCATGTCTGACGGTTCATAACTTAAATGTGATCGAGAACAGGCGGACTTGCGGTCACTGAACCCGTCAGTCACGCTAACCTGACGGATTATGGATTCAGCGCAAGATACAGCTGCTCTGTATACGGGATACAAAACAGCTGTATCTGAAAAGGTTAAAATAATTTTTAATAAAGTTATGGATACCAATATAACGCAAATTAATGGAATATTCTGATCCTTTTTATTGCCTTTTTAATTTTTTTGTGGCTATTAAAGGGTTAAGGGAGTGCGGATTCCGTGTTTATTTAATTGCGATGAATTTCTCATTACCCGGCGTTAACGTGAGACTTTTTCATCTGGCAGGCTTCCCCGGCTGTAGACGTGAAGAACATGATATAACTGATCTGTATACATATATACGCCTCGTAGGCTAATCATTGGTGTTATGGTAATTTGGGGTCCTCGTCCTCTGGGTCTCCTGTCACCAGCGGGGGAAGCGTCCGGTCCCTGCCAGGGGGTGACATCATGCAGGTGATGGATATGTGGTGTATCTACTCTTGGCCAGACTTTCTGTCTACTTCATGTTACAAATGAGCCTTCACGCTAAGCTCCTCCCAGACCGCCCATCGCTCGCCGCAGAGGTGTCTGGATAAAGTTAATTCTCCCAAATTTACATTCTCGTTCCCAATAGAAACATCGAATTCTGATGAAGAAACTGAACAGATAATATTTCATGTTGTTTGGACGGATCGTTGTGATGACAAAGAACAGAGCGGGAGATTATGGCGGTCTGGCCCATAAAGCGCCGTGTATCAATCATTGCACGTTTTAGTTGTGCCATTTTCTCCATCCGCTACACTGGTTCCTTAAAGAAGGCGCGGCGGGATATATGTGTGTCGCATCGTGTTTACGCTGGATCAACACTCTTAACCGCTTGCTGCCGCAGCCATTTTTCGGATCTTCATTTATTAATCCCCACCTACCATAACTTTTTTATTATTTTTTTTTTTTTTTTTATAGGTGCCCCTAGGGGACGTGAACCAGCAATCGGTGGCACGATATACTAATGTATTGCAGTGCATTGTGATTCTGACCGTGCCCTATTAGGCACCCAGGCTGCCATGCCAACCATCAGCACCCCGCAATCATGTCGCTGGGGCGGTTATGAGCTGTCCGAGGGGGTCGTCCCCTCGTTCTAACGCCTTAGATGCCGCAGTCGCTATTGATCGCGCTCGTTACGGTGAAGTGTCGTCTATATTATACGGTCGACACCTGCGTAATATGCAGCGAGCGCCGCCTATGAGCCCTCTCCATGCTTCCCCCTACCAGGCTATGACTTAAGTTTTTGTTACATGTCGGGAAGGGGTTAATTCCTGATCCTTATAGACACAGTGGGGGAAGACATTATGTTGGTGTCATCAATGGATTTTTACCCACTGCCCTGTTTATTTTAGGACCCTCAATAGAAGATATTTTTCAGTTTTTAGAAAACTTTTTTTTTTTTCTTTACCCCATTAAAATTCTACGATAATATCACGGGGTCCTCTGTACAGGATCGTCGTCTCTTGGTCAGAGTGGAGTGCGGATACATAGAGCGTCTCTCTCTGGAGGACCCGTCCTGTCCTGTATTACAGAAAACACATTGATATGAATGGACAATGTGTAATACTTCATTTCTCCTGTGGTGGCGCTACCCACTGATCTCTTTAAATTACAGCTGATCACTCAGAGTCCCAGTAAGGCGACACTTTGTGATCCGCTTATTGTCAGGGAACCCTTATAATAAGTAGAGATTGTCCAAACCAGAGAATTGCAGATTATTGGGGACCAATCGCAAACTTAAAAAAAAAAAAAAATACTTCAATGGCCGCCACGTGTATTACACGACGGCCATGCAGATGAATCGGTTTTTACAGATCAGCTCTCTTTTCTCTATGATGTCCATATCCCTGAATAGTACATATGAGACGGGTTGTATTCCTTAAGCCGAATTTAGACAACCTTCGTATACGTCTGTACAGCGGCCGTCACATAGACGCATGTATGTCAATGGGGCCGGTCACACGGCCGTTGTTTTAACGGACTGTGTGAAGGGTCCATTGAATAATAGAATTTGTCTCTTATTTTCATCTGCTTTCACGGATCCCTCGATAGATTCAAGAAAACAGGTCCTTCACTGGTGCAACTTGGACACGAAAAACGGATGTTTTTCATGTCCCCGTTTGCCCTCGTTCGTGTGAATCTGGCCTTGGAGAAGTTGTCCAGGATTAGCAAAACATGGCGGCTTTCTTCCACAAACCAGCGCCACCCCTGTCCGTGGGTTCTGTCTGGTATTGCAGTAGCTCTATTGAAATGAATGGGGTTGAACTGCAATGCCACACACAACCTGTACACAGATGTAGCGCTGTTTGTGGAAGAAAGCGGTTCGGTCTTTGATCCATCAACAGGTTGTTTTTTTTTTTTCTCTTCAAATAAAAAATGTAAAATAGGAAAAATGGAAATGTACTTTTGGGAGCGATTGATCCTTACGAATCTTCAGACTGACGCGTTTTGAACCCCATAGATTTGAATAGGATCCATTATGGTTTTTTAATGTGTGAGCTGGAATGACACTGTGCAGACAATGCAGTATTATTATGTGACTGGTGTTATTTCTCTGCTCATACATCCAGTCTGTACTGTTGACGTGGTCACCCGCCCTCCTTCTTGCTAGCATTTTTTCACGGCGGCAGACGCTAATCACAACCAAATGTACTCCGCGTCTGCTTAAAACAATTTCAGTGCCGACTGTTCTATAGTAATTGAATTATATAGGAGAAAATACCTTTGCAGAGAATGAATATCACATGTAACCTGTGGCTCCGTCACATTCTGGAGCCTTCCTGTGCTGCCATCCTACATACATAATCCCATTGTGAATTCATCGGTTGGGAAACCTTAAAAAATGATTTACTGACAGGCAGCGTTTTACTGACACATTCTTATACTGAACGCAGCAGTATCTACACGAGGGAAGCTTAAGGCTGAGTTCACAGGGGGGCAGATGCGCTGCGGAAAAACCCACACGCAGCGTATCCGCCCTGTGCACCGCAATGAATTCCATGCGTAAGACCTCGCCAAACTGTGGTGCATTTTTTTCGCCCAGAATGTCCGCTTTGGAAAACTGCAGCACTTAGCCGTTTAGCTAGCAGGCTGACGTTTCATCCCAGGAGACTGCTGCAGCCTGTGATTGGCTGTGGCGGTCACATGGGATGAAACATCAACACTGCAGGGAGGAACACAGACTTTAGGATAAGTACAACTTTTTTTTTTTCTGAGTTGCGTTGTTTGCGGCGGGATCACTGCGAACCCCCTGCAAAAAAAACGCAACAACTGCTATATGTTGCAAGTTTTACCTCCCCATTAAATTCAATGGGGAAAAACTGCAAATAAGCAGCGATTACACAAATACAATTGATGTGCGGCGGATTAAAATTCTGCGCCGCAGGTCAATTTCTGAGCGGTTTTTTTCCGCTCACTATTTACTATTTATTTGTGTTTTCAAAATCGTTTATTTGTAAAGTTATGGCCATTTTTCTAAATATACTAATTTGTCTATACTTGCCAAATGGGAGGTGACTTTCTTTTCTCTCTGGGCGGTGTAATGTTTTCTGTATGACACTGTCCAATCAGCATGCAGCTTCTCCCCCTTCCCAGCCCAATAACACCGTTATCATATAGTATACAGTTTCAATACACGACTGTGTTTTCAACTGGTAATATCTCCAGTTTCACAGCTGTGATCCTGGAGCCATATGAAAGATTAGAATCTCCTCTTTCATATGCCACCAGAAGAACTCTTCTAGGTGGTCCACAGCACGAGATATGGCTATTTGAAATGATCCCCCTTCCCTCCAGCCTCAGTCTTTCACACTGTGTGAAACAGCTTCGTGCTGATAGGACAGCATCAGAGGCTGGGAGGAGCTCTAACTCAGGAGAATCGCTGGTGGTGACGCCCATTTGTCTAGTATAGCCTCATTTGCATATTTAGAAAAAAAAAGCTCATAACTTTTTTTAAATAATGTTTTGGAACACAATATTCACTATCATTATCAGTGTGGCAGCGCCTATTAGATGAGCTAGGAGATCGGGCATTACTAAACTAATGACCGAGCCTCCTTAATGCTTAACTCCACCCAAAATACTTAGGGACCCTTTAAATGTTTTAATAATGCATAGGATTTTCCGGTTTCTCACTTCCGGGACTGTTCGATTTTTCAAGACCAGTAGCGAACAATGTGTTTTTGTGTGGCGATTCTTCGTTATTGCGACTAAATTGTAATCGTAGTCACATGGTACAGAGACCGGGCACCGAAGTCTAAAAGGCGAGTTTAATTGCCAGACCATTTAGCGATTGCATCTACGCCGCGATTTATGGATCTTGCGATTGCAGATCTTCAGGTACGCTAAAAGCTTTGATCTTAATATTGATTCTCATTTACTTTTTGAGACTAATGTAATCGACGATCAAGATTAGTCGAATGGTACGGCATTATCCAAGCGTATAAAAGGCCATTAATACTCCCATCGCATTGTTAGTCTATCCGTGATGTTCCTGTAAGGTGGGGGTACTTGTGATGGTGGAAACCCCACAGGAATGCCACGCACAAAGGTGACACGAAGCCAGAAGTGAGAGTAACCACTTTAACCACTACTCGGCTTTACACTATGTACAGTCCGTTTGCCGCTGCTTAATGTGCACACTGCCACAAATCTACAGCTCTAAACAGGTGGAGCAGGCTGGCAAGATTGTTGGCTTGTTGTTCCAGGTGACCGGCAGAGTTCTTGCCAAGGGGACCCCTCCCTTGATGCAAGGGGAAATCTTCCTAGTAGTCTGCAAGATGGCGTCTGCGTGATTCCGGTCTATCGCCCCTTTTGTAGTTTGGTGGTGGCGGGCCGCTAACAAGGAAGGCCCCTATAGACCGATTGTCTGCGAACCGGTTATTATAAGTAGTTTTTGTGTGGCTGCTGGACACTGCAGGATCATTCTTCACTTCTTCCCTGTCCCGAGCGTCGTCTCTACGTTCCTCCTCAAACCGCTTAGCTGACTCTCTACAGTGCGGGCTACCTCCCCAACCACCGATTGCTCTCCGGGACCCTGCCACATAGCTCCGGCCCTAGCACAGACACAGCCCGGTTCTCACGAGTCCTCGTATGACGTTCCAACTCCTTCTCTGATTCATCGCTCCTCTAGCCCGGTCCACCGCAGCAACGGAAATGGCCAGAAGCGCATTCCCCGAGAAGCCACCGCACTCTCTAGACTGCAGAACACCGTTCCGGTTGCTCCTGCCCTCTCCCAATGTTGGCGGGATAACCGTCCTTTTATGCACAAAGTATCGCCCCCAGACGTGCGTGTGCTGTCACCCTGTTATAGGACTCTTACAAATGCAGCCTCATATGGTGTCCGGGCCGTATATCCCAGCGCCAATGTGTGATAAACAACAAGCCATCATCCGCCTCACCATTGATAACCATGTACAGCAACCGTTGCGCTCGGCGTCTTCGTTGTCACACAGATTGTTCCTTCATGTTGCAAATCCCGGCAGATGAATCCACATGTCAGTGCCACCTATAGTGTGGGAAAACTACAGCACCGCTACATCTCACGTATGCAATACATCCACTAGATACCATTTAACCCCTTAATGACCAGCTTATTTTAGACCTTAATGACCAAGCTATTTTGTACGTTTTTCCCATCGTCTCATTCAAAGAGCTATAACTTTTTTACGTCGACATAGCTGTATAAGGTCTTATTTTTTGCCAGACAAGTTGTATTTTTTAATAGCACCGTTTTGGGGTACGTACAATTTATTGATTAACTTTTTTGGGGGAAAAGAAAAAAACCGCAATTTCGCCACCATTTTTTGCTTCCTAAATTTACGCAGTTTACCGTGTGGTATAAATAACACAATAACTTTATTCAGCGGGTCATTACGATTGCCCACGATACCAAATTTCTATAGATTTTGTATGTTTTACTACTTTTACACAGTAAAAGCTCCTTTTTTTTCAAAATTATTTATTTGTTTTTGTGTCTCCGTATCTCAAGAGCCATAACTTTTTTTTTGTGGGGCGACTTGTAGTTTTTATTGGTGCCATTTTGGAGTAGATGTGACTTTCTAATGACTTTTTATCACTTTTTTTTTTGAGGCAGGGGAAAGTGTATTATATATATATTGAAACGTTTTGAAATTTCTAATATACTTTGTGTTTCAATTATTTAGCGGTTTTGAGATCTCTGCTTCCTGTTAGTGAATGGGAACCATGATTCTTTACATTGAAAGGCTAAAAAACAAAATATGACCTGGTCCTGCTCACACAGCTGAGCGTTTGCTACAATTATATCTAGTTCATACAATCCTCTAAACCGCAACAATACGAATCTGTGGCCTGGACTTAAGACTGATTGCTCTTGCCTACACTGATACATTGTTACCAATTGCAGCTGTGTGAGCTGGATTAGGACAGGGCAGGTTTTCAGCCTCTTAAACCATTTTTATTAAATCAACATGACAGTTTTTTTTTGTTTGGTCACATCTAAAGCAGTATTCAGACTTTTATACAATACGGGAGCTTATGTGACCTGAGCTAAGTTATCAGGTCACATTTCTGACTGCAATATGTCTCCAAAGTGAACCAACAGAGTTTTGAGAAAAGCTTTGGATGTGAGTGGAGTAAAAAGCATGATGTAATTCCCGATCAATACAAAATGCGTAAAGCAAAATATTTGCCGTAGAAGACATTACACAAGTAGCCGGCTACACAAGAAGGTGATCTAATGAACTACAGAAAACTCTGACTGACAACTCTGATGGTTCTCACATGAGAAAACTATTGTTATCTTTCTGTAAACACCTCGGGCTGTAGATTTAATTATTTCCAATAGAAGCCACAGCTGGATGAGCTCCCTTTTTTTTTTTTTTTTTAACTATACTGGTTTTTATTTCTGTGGGAAGTTATTCTCAAACATGAAAGTTTAAACCTATAACCACCAAAAACCATGTATATCATAAGATCGGAGTTCTACTTCTTATTGAGCCCTGGTCAAGGGTTAAAGGTGAGAAGTGGTTTAGGCAATGTTATCCTTTAGTAAAAGATCAGAGAACAAATTTTATGGATATAACTACTATAATTCACCTCCCTATATACAAGAATATAACTACTATAATACAGCCCCTATATACAAGAATATAACTACTATAATACTGCCCCCTATATACAAGAATATAACTACTATAATACTGCCCCCTATATACAAGAATATAACTACTATAATACTGCCCCTATATACAAGAATATAACTACTATAATACTGCTCTTATATACAAGAATATAACTACTATAATACTGCCCCCTATATACAAGAATATAACTACTATAATACTGCTCCTATATACAAGAATATAACTACTATAATACTGCCCCTATATACAAGAATATAACTACTATAATACTGCCCCCTATATACAAGAATATAATTACTATAATACTGCCCCTATATACAAGAATATAACTACTATAATACTGCTCCTATATACAAGAATATAATTACTATAATACAGCCCCCTATATACAAGAATATAACTACTATAATACTGCTCCTATATACAAGAATATAACTACTATAATACTGCCCCCTATATACAAGAATATAACTACTATAATACTGCCCCTATATACAAGAATATAACTCCTATAATACTGCCCCCTATATACAAGAATATAACTACTATAATACTGCCTCCTATATACAAGAATATAACTACTATAATACTGCCCCTATATACAAGAATATAACTACTATAATACTGCCCCCTATATACAAGAATATAATTACTATAATACTGCCCCTATATACAAGAATATAACTACTATAATACTGCCCCTATATACAAGAATATAACTACTATAATACTGCTCCTATATACAAGAATATAATTACTATAATACAGCCCCCTATATACAAGAATATAACTACTATAATACTGCCCCTATATACAGGAATATAACTACTATAATCCTGCCCCTATATACAAGAATATAACTACTATAATACTGCCCCTATATACAAGAATATAACTACTATAATACTGCCCCCTATATACAAGAATATAACTACTATAATACTGCCCCTATATACAAGAATATAACTACTATAATACTGCCCCCTATATACAAGAATATAATTACTATAATACTGCCCCTATATACAAGAATATAACTACTATAATACTGCCCCTATATACGAGAATATAACTACTATAATACTGCCCCTATATACGAGAATATAACTACTATAATACTGCCCCTATATACGAGAATATACCTACTAAAAATACTGCCCCTATATACGAGACTATAACTACTATAATACTGCCCCTATATACGAGAATATAACTACTATAATACTGCCCCCTATATACAAGAATATAACTACTATAATACTGCCCCTATGTATAAGAATATAACTACTATAATACTGCCCCTATATGCAAGAATATAACTACTATAATACTGCCCCTATATACAAGAATATACCTACTATAATACTGCCCCTATATACAAGACTATAACTACTATAATACTGCCCCTATATACAAGAATATAACTACTATAATACTGCCCCTATATACAAGAATATAACTACTATAATACTGCCCCCTATATACAAGAATATAACTACTATAATACTGCCCCCTATATACAAGAATATAACTACTATAATACTGCCCCTATGTATAAGAATATAACTACTATAATACTGCCCCCTATATACAAGAATATAACTACTATCATACTGCTCCTATATACAAGAATATAACTACTATCATACTGCTCCTATATACAAGAATATAACTACTATAATACTGCCCCCTATGTACAAGAATATAACTACTATAATACTGCCCCCTATGTACAAGAATATAACTACTATAATACTGCCCCCTATGTACAAGAATATAACTACTATAATACTGCCCCCTATATACAAGAATATAACTACTATAATGCTGCCTCTTTATACAAGAATATAACTACTATACTACTGCCCCCTATATACAAGAATATATCTACTATGATACTGCTCCTATATACAAGAATATAACTACTATAATACTGCCCCCTATGTACAAGAATATAACTACTATAATACTGCCTCTATATACAAGAATATAACTACTATAATACTGCCCCCTATGTACAAGAATATAACTACTATAATACTGCCCCTATATACAAGAATATATCTACTATAATACTGCTCCTATATACAAGAATATAACTACTATAATACTGCCCCTATATACAAGAATATATCTACTATAATACTGCTCCTATATACAAGAATATAACTACTATAATACTCCTCCTATATACAAGAATATAACTTCTATAATACTGCCCCTATATACAAGAATATAACTACTATAATACTGCCTCTATATACAAGAATATAACTACTATAATACTGCTCCTATATACAAGAATATAACTTCTATAATACTGCCCCTATATACAAGAATATAACTACTATAATACTGCCTCTATATACAAGAATATAACTACTATAATACTGCCTCTATATACAAGAATATAACTACTATAATACTGCCTCTATATACAAGAATATAACTACTATAATACTGCTCCCTATATACAAGAATATAACTTCTATAATAATGCCCCTATATACAAGAATATAACTACTATAATACTGCCCCCTATATACAAGAATATAACTACTATACTACTGCTCCTATATACAAGAATATAACTACTATAATACTGCCCCCTATATACAAGAATATAACTACTATAATACTGCCTCCTATATACAAGAATATAACTACTATAATACTGCCCCCTATATACCAGAATATAACTACTATAATACTGCCCCTATATACAAGAATATTACTACTATAATAGTGCCCCCTATATACAAGAATATAACTACTATAATACTGCCCCTATATACAATATAACTACTATAATACTGCCCCTATATACAAGAATATAACTACTATAATACTGCCCCTATATACAATATAACTACTATAATACTGCCCCTATATACAAGAATATAACTACTATAATACTGCCCCTATATACAGGAACATAACTACTATACACTGTGGGGTGGACCGCTGTCTTCCATGGTTATGTGAATGTCCTGGCTTCTCCTGGGATCTGACACATGATCGGATGTGAGATAACCCCCTCCCTCCTCAGCTCTTTTATGTGACACATGACATACAGTGTCTGGGGTGAGGGCTCGGAGCACAGGAGGGTTCTGTAATTTGCTCCTTTGAATTTCCCTGACTCCTGTAGAGTGAATGAGCCTGGGAGGGAACATGAAATGTAAAACACATTCTCTGGCACAGACTTGACTTTACCTCATATACAGGGGCGTAACTAGGAAAGACTGGGCCCCATAGCAAACTTTTGACTGGGGCCCCCCCTCTGCTGGGTATCACACAACCCCCCCCCCCCTTGTAGATAGTGCCTCCCTATAGATTCCACCACACAGCGCCCCCCTATAGATAGCACCATACACAGCCCCTGCAGATAACGCCATACAGCCCCCCTGTAGATAACGCCATACAGACTCCCTCTGTAGATAACGCCATACAGCCCCCCTGTAGATAACGCCATACAGCCCCCCTGTAGATAACGCCATACAGCCCCCCCTGTAGATAACGCTATATAGCCCCCCCCCCCCAAAAAAAAACGTCCTATAGTTTGTCCTACAAAAGACATGCATCCCCTATCCACAGGATAGGGGATACATGTGTGATCACTGGCAGCGATAAGGAGAACGGGGGACCGAAAGTCCCCCGAAGTTCTCCATGACTAACCTCGGACTTCCGGCGTCTGCGCAGTTCAATAAAAATGAAAGGAGCGCTGGTCACGCATGCGCACAAGCGCGACCGGCGCTCCATTCATTTCTACGGAGCTGCCGACACAGACCCCGGAAGTCCGAGGTTTGTCATGGAGAACTTAGGGGGGACTTTCGGTCCCCCGTTCTCCTCATCGCTGCCAGCGATCACACATGTATCCCCTATCCTGTGGATAGGGGATACATGTCTTATGTAGGAACAACCCCTTCAGTGGCGTCGCGCTGTAGCAGCCATAGCGGCTGCTAGCGGAGCCTGCGGCCATGGGAGGGGGCCGTGCCGGCGGGTGGCACGGGCCCCCTCATGCTGCAGGCCCTGTAGAAGTCACTACGGCTGCTATAGCGGTAGTTACGCCACTGCGTATAAGTTTGTACGGCGTAAAACTACAGCTCCCAGCATGGCCGGAACAATGGTAAGGATATGCTGGGAGATGCGGTTTCACAAAAAAAATCCTATCACCATCATCTCGCTGCAGATCATACAGTGACTACAATACTGATTAGAGGCAGAATAAACATTTACATTAAGTGACTCACCGGTGACGTCTCAGATTCTAGTTCTTTTCTTCTCCCTCCGGTTCAGACATCTATGATGGATTTCTCCCGGCCATGACCCATTTCTGCAGTTTTCCGTTTAGATGTCTTCAGCTTCTCACTTTTAAAACATTTCTGCACCTATAAAACGAAGTTAAAATTCTCAACACATCTAAATATAACTGTCACAAACACACAACATGTCCCCTGTAGATAGTGACCTACATAGAAGCCCCTGTAGATAGTGCCCACATATGGACTCCAGAGCTGCAAGGCAATAGTGCTAACCACTGAGCCACCGTGCTGCCCTACATATAGCTTCCCCTATAGTTAGTGCTCCACGTATAGCCCACCTCTGTATATAGTGTCTCACATATAGCTCCCCCTGTATATAGTGTCCCACATATAGCCCACCCCTGTAGACTGTGCACTACATATAGCCACCCTGTTGCTAGTGCCCCACAGGTAACCCACCCCTGTATATAGTGTCCCACATATAGACCCCCCTGTATATAGTGTCCCACATATAGACCCCCCTGTATATAGTGGCCCACATATAGACCCCCCTGTATATAGTGGCCCACATATAGAGCCCCCTGTATATAATGGCCCACATATAGAGCCCCCTGTATATAGTGGCCCACACCCCCACATATAGACCCCCCTGTATATAATGGCCCACATATAGAGCCCCCTGTATATAATGGCCCACACCCCCACATATAGACCCCCCCTGTAGCTACTGCCCCACATATAGACCCCCTATATATAATAGCCCACATAAAGATGACACCCCCCCCCCCCCCATAGATAATGCCATTCACATTTTTATGAGGGGAAAAAAAACAAAAACTTGACATACTCACATTCTCCGGTTCCCACGCTGTTCACTGGCGATGCAGACATGCTCTCTTCTGAGCATGTCTGCAGGAGTTGAACGAGCGTCCTCCAATGACGCTGATTGGCGGGGCAGAATGACTTGCCCCGCCAATCAGCACCTTCCAAGCATGGAAGCGGCGCGATGATGTCATCGCGCCGCTAGCCAATCAGTGTCATTGTAAGGCACTGGATGGTCAGGCACGGAACATGCCCGGCCATTCATGTATTTGGCTGCCGCTAGCACTGGGGCCCCCTCCGGTGCTAGCGACACCTACAGGCATGAGATGGCCTGTGTAAGGCTCGGCGTCGCGGGCCCCACAGTAGCGACGCTACCGCTGTAGTAGCCATAACGGCTGCTAGCGGCGCCACCGGGCCCCCTCAAGCCCCGGGCCCCGTAGCAGCCGCTACTGCTGCTACCGCGGTAGTTACGCCACTGCTCATATTCCTGTGGAGAACATTAAGAAATGTGATGCTCGAGGCTCTGCTTTATTTTCCCAGGTTTCCTTTCACAATAGCTTCATCGAAGACACCAAATTATTATTTTTTGTATATCAGCTCGCTCCCTCCTCACCAGCACACTGCAGGAGCATGACCAACACGGGACTTAGGCTGAACTGGTTCCAGTACTAGTGTAGAATATAGCAAAATATATGTAGAGCCCATTTGTTTCACGCTGCTTGAATCACACTGTAACTCCACCAGCAGAATAGTGAGTGCAGCTCTGGAGTATAATACAGGATATAACTCAGGATCAGTACAGGATAAGTAATGTATGTACACAGTGACACCACCAGCAGAATAGTGAGTGCAGCTCTGGAGTATAATACAGGATATAACTCAGGATCTGTACAGGATAAGTAATGTATGTACACAGTGACTCCACCAGCAGAACAGTGAGTGCAGCTCTGGAGTATGATGCAGGATGTAACTCAGGATTAGTACAGGATAAGTAATGTAATATATGTACACAGTGACTCCAGCAGCAGAATAGTGAGTGCAGCTCTGGAGTATAATACAGGATGTAACTCAGGATTAGTACAGGATAAGTAATGTAATGTATGTACACAGTGACTCCACCAGCAGAATAGTGAGTGCAGCTCTGGAGTATAATACAGGATGTAACTCAGGATCAGTACAGGATAAGTAATGTAAAGTATGTACACAGTGCCTCCACCAGCAGAATAGTGAGTGCATCTCTGGAGTATAATACAGGATATAACTCAGGATCAGTACAGGATAAGTAATGTATGTACACAGTGACTCCACCAGCAGAATAGTGAGCGCAGCTCTGGAGTATAATACATTATGTAACTCCGGATCAGTACAGGATAAGTAATGTAATGTATGTACACAGTGACTCCACCAGCAGAATAGTGAGTGCAGCTCTGGAGTATAATACAGGATGTAACTCAGGATCAGTACAGGATAAGTAATGTAATGTATGTACACAGTGACACCACCAGCAGAATAGTGAGTGCAGCTCTGGAGTATAATACAGGATGTAACTCAGGATCAGTACAGGATAAGTAATGTAATGTATGTACACAGTGACTCCACCGGCAGAATAGTGAGTGCAGCTCTGGAGTATAATACAGGATGTAACTCAGGATCAGTACAGGATATGTAATGTATGTACACAGTGACACCACCAGCAGAATAGTGAGTGCAGCTCTGGAGTATAATACAGGATATAACTCTGGATCAGTACAGGATAAGTAATGTAATGTATGTACAAAGTGACTCCACCAGCAGAATAGTGAGTGCAGCTCTGGAGTATAATACAGGATGTAACTCAGGATCAGTACAGGATAAGTAATGTAATGTATGTACACAGTGACTCCACCAGCAGAATAGTGAGTGCAGCTCTGGAGTATAATACAGGATGTAACTCAGGATCAGTATTGGATAAGTAATGTAATGTATGTACACAGTGACTCCACCAGCAGAATAGTGAGTGCTGCTCTGGAGTATAATACAGGATGTAACTCAGGATCAGTATTGGATAAGTAATGTATGTACACAGGGACTCCAGCAGCCGAATAGTGAGTGCAGCTCTGGAGTATAATACGGGTTGTAACACTTGAAAAATTATGTATTTACAAATTTCTGCTACACTTGGGAATGCATCAAGACTGATTTCATTTACGGGGACATTGAAGGCCCTAATAAAGGAACCATAATTAATTTGAGTTAATTTTTCAGTGGGGGTACATTTTAGTTCAAAGGGTAACATTTCCAAGTACAAGTTTAGTAGCTTTGCTTTACTGTTTTTGTACCAGTTTTGAGTTATCTTATGTTTTTTCTTTTTTTTATATATATATATATATATAATATGCGTTAGCAAGATTCTGCTGGTTGCGCTTAGCGACAACAGTTTATCTCCACACCGCTGTCCGCCATGTGACCTAACAACTTCTACGGTGTAACTTTCATCGCAGCTCCCAAAAGGCACGAAAAAAGTTAGCCCTAAATAGAGAAGAATCCCTCATGCAACTCAAACCACAACTTGTGGCTGTCCGGGTGTGTTGGGAGTTGTAGTTTTGCAACAGCTGGAGAGCCGCAGGTTGGCGATCAATGCTTTACCACTGTGGATTTCCCTTTTTAAAGGAATAGGTCATACACTACACAATATGACCAGCAGAGGGTGCTAATAACCTGGAGAAGATCTGACAATCGTTGTATGATGCCACATAGCTGGACTATGGCTGTAAATGATATTAATGTCACCATCAGCCAGGGATACGACTGCCGGCTGTGCTGGAAATTCTTGATCAGTGTTGTGTTTTGGCTACAAGTGCCGCCAGCTCTGAACAGCGCCTCGTCGCCTCCGCCGTTTACTGAACTTAATTACTGACATTATGAGCAAATAGAAAATACTGAACATCTGGAAACTTTTTGTCCAATCGTTACGTTACTTCTGTCCTGACGCTTTCGGGTAACTCGCCAACTAATTATAAAACGTCTTCTATTCGTGTCGACTGTTCACCGTCCGTAAGAACTAGGGAGCGTTCATGCGGGAGGTGCAGGGATTTTACTGTTTTTCCAGTGCTGGAAAGAAATTACAAAATTGTCTTGTGCCCTGGATGTTCTGTTGTGCGTCCGCAGAACATGGCGGGAAACGCCTCCGGTGGGAGTTGTACAGGATGTTATATGAGAACATAATATGAGCTGAAAATATGCTGAAAATGGGCCTTTATTTGTCCTCCTGTTCTCAGTTGCGTATGATGTGTCCTTTTGTGCTAGTGCAGAATGTGGAGTCAGAATGTTGGGTACAGGCTCACTATTACTGGGCGCTGTTCTGTCACTGTTATGGGGGAACTAGAGCTGGCTCTATTATAGCTGTCTTATGGGGGTGAGGTGTTGTGGTTGCCGCTAATTAGGGCACTGGCTACCACTGGCATGGAAGCGTTGTTGCTGGCTTTGATTTGTGGACACAATGGATGCCATTGTTCTGGAGGCGCTGTCGCTGTCATGGGAATACTGTGGCTGTCATGGGAATACTGTGGTCGCCGCTGTCATGGGAGCGCTGTGGCTGGCACTAGTATGACAGCATTGTGGCCGCCGCTGTCATGGGAGCGCTGTGGCTGGCACTAGTATGACAGCATTGTGGCCGCCGCTGACATGGGAGCGCTGTGGTTGCCGCTGTCATTGGAACGCTGTGGCCGGCACTAGTACGAAAGCATTGTGGCTGCTTCTGTCCTGGGAGCGCTGTGGCCGCCGCTGACATGGGAGAGCTGTGGCTGGCACTAGTATGAAAGCATTGTGGCCGCCGCTGTCATGGGAGCGCTGTGGCCGCCGCTAGTATGAAAGCATTGTGCCCGCCGCGGTCATGGGAGCGCTGTGCCCGTCGCTGTCATGGGAGCGCTGTGCCCGTCGCTGTCATGGGAGCGCTGTGCCCGTCGCTGTCATGGGAGCGCTGTGCCCGCCGCGGTCATGGGAGCGCTGTGCCCGCCGCTGTCATGGGAGAGCTGTGGCCGCCGCTAGTATGAAAGCATTGTTGCCGCCGCTGTCATTGGAACGCTGTGACTGGCACTAGTATGACAGCATCGTGGCCGCCGCTGTCATGGGAGCGCTGTGGCCGCCGCGGTCATGGCTCCACAAGGGCAGCAAGCAGCCGGTGACCACTTCAATGACCACGTGTATTTGGATACTTCCTAGTAAACCCATCACATCAACAATATATCTATCAGAAGGTCTGATGTGCTCTGCTGTGGGTTTTAGTTGGAGAGGACACATGGGCTCCGGGCCTTATTGGCCCTGTCACAGCTGGGCCCATCATCACCCCTTGGGCTCAGCCGCTGCACAGTTTCTATTTCCGCCCCAGGCGCTGATTGTACAAATAACCTGTGTGTATATAATGAAGCATCGTCCTGATAATGAGAGAATATCAGATGGTTGGGTCCCCTCTGTCGGTTGTTTTGCGCTGGGGGGGTGGACAGTGTAGCCCGCTGCTCGTCCCATGACCCTGTCACTGCTGGTACCGCTCTGCGGAGACCTGATATGATTAGCCATTTCACACTCTTATGTAAATAAAGGCACCGCGTGAGTCCTCGCCACCATATTATGTGAGCGCTCTATAGGCCAGAGCGCCTCCAATCTGCATGATAAAGACAGAGGCTCGGCCTTTCAATCCCCCTGACCTGAGACAAGGAGGCTTTTCTGGATGTTCATGGTGCCGGCGCTTGCTCTGCCATCACTATTGTCACCCACCTCATCCTTTAGGGATTAGGGACGAGCAGTGACAGCGCCTGGAGGGACATCACCATAGGGACGTCAACTGGTGATCTGCGTGGGGACGAACCCCTCACTCTTCGCTGATATCCGCAACAGCCATGAGGGACGTACTAGATCTTCCTGACATTCATTTGCGTTATTTTTCTTTATGCAAATACAAAATGCGACTGGAGATTTGACCAATTAAATTTAACGTATTAACTTTATTAAAAGGGGTTTTCAGTTTTATATAAATAAAATGTCATCATTGTATAATAAATCTCCAACTTTCTAATATACTTTGTGTTTACATTTTTTACCATTTCTAAGATCTCTGCCTGTTGTCAGTGACTGGCAGTATCCTGATTTACATTCAGACCCTTAAATCAGACTAAACAGTTATTTCTGGGGTGAAAGAGACCCAGAATAGTAGTTTAGTCTGATTTTGGGGTGAAAGAGACCCAAAACAGTTATTTCTGGGGTGAAAGAGACCCAGAATAGTAGTTTAGTCTGATTTTGGGGTGAAAGAGACCCAAAACAGTTATTTCTGGGGTGAAAGAGACCCAGAATAGTAGTTTAGTCTGATTTTGGGGTGAAAGAGACCCAAAACAGTTTGATTTCTGGGGTGAAAGAGACCCAGAATAGTAGTTTAGTCTGATTTTGGGGTGAAAGAGACCCAAAACAGTTATTTCTGGGGTGAAAGAGACCCAGAATAGTAGTTTAGTCTGATTTTGGGGTTGAAAAGAGACCCAGTTTAGTTGTATTAGAAGTTGTTGGACTTGTCTAAATTTCAGTATAATAAAATAAAAGATAAAGAAACCCGGGAGTTTGCTGGTCTGATGGAGAGGTCTGGCTTTGTGTGTGTGTGGGTGTTGGAAAGGGCTGCTCAAAGAGGAAACTCCTGTTAGAAGTCAGTTTAAGTTATTTTTAGGGTTGAAAGGATACCCAGTTTAGTTAGTTTGATTTCTGGGGTGAAAGAGACCCAGAATAGTAGTTTAGTCTGATTTTGGGGTGAAAGAGACCCAAAACAGTTATTTCTGGGGTGAAAGAGACCCAGAATAGTAGTTTAGTCTGATTTTGGGGTGAAAGAGACCCAAAACAGTTATTTCTGGGGTGAAAGAGACCCAGAATAGTAGTTTAGTCTGATTTTGGGGTGAAAGAGACCCAAAACAGTTATTTCTGGGGTGAAAGAGACCCAGAATAGTAGTTTAGTCTGATTTTGGGGTGAAAGAGACCCAAAACAGTTATTTCTGGGGTGAAAGAGACCCAGAATAGTAGTTTAGTCTGATTTTGGGGTGAAAGAGACCCAGAATAGTAGTATTAGATTTTTGGGGTTGAAAAGAGACCCAGTTTAGTTGTATTAGAAGTTGTTGGACTTGTCTAAATTTCAGTATAATAAAATAAAAGATAAAGAAACCCGGGAGTTTGCTGGTCTGATGGAGAGGTCTGGCTTTGCATCTGTGAATTACAAAAAACCGCGGTAGGTAAGGAGCTTATTCTTACACCATTCACACATGTATTGCGTAAGCCTCAAAATTTAGCTGGCACTTTATCCAGCAGTGGTATGAAAGATGAATCCAAAAAGGTATGTTGAAACTTTCTGTGTAATGAAAGGTTGCAGAGGTGCGTACGTGATTTTGAACTGTTGATATGAAATACATGAGAGAATTTTTGCCAGCAATTATATTGTTAACCAGGGAGGAATGCAGTGACGTAGCGCATGGCGGAGAGACGTCGTAACTCACATGTGAAGTATTTGAAATGAAAGGATTGTAGTACCAAAAGCTATATCCCGGCAGGGAGGGGTTTGTAGATGTGTGAAATGAATGTGACCAACTCCTGTTTGATTCAATGGAGGTTCGTAAAGTATGTGAAGGCAAAATAACACACTGTAAGGAAAAAGATTGTTGAAGAGGCGGGCAGCCGTACGATGGGAAGTTTGCATGTGATAAAGACAATGGTTTGTGGAATGTTGAGAAATGGAGTGGAGTGGCCAGGACAAGGCATAAGTTAAAATGACCAAGCAGGTGATTACAGGTGGTGACAAGAGAGTTGATGTGAGAAAGAACAATTTGGAAAAAGGTGTAAATTTTGATAGGAAGAGTGAAGAAAACGGAGCAGCCGGGTACATTGCAGTGACTAACGTGGGTCAGAACGGTGTGGAGTGTAACATGTGTGATGTAATGAGACATCTGTGTGATGTGTGGAGTGTAACATGTGTGATGTGATGAGACATCTGTGTGATGTGTGGAGTGTAACATGTGTGATGTGATGAGACATCTGTGTGATGTGTGGAGTGTAACATGTGTGATGTGATGAGACATCTGTGTGATGTGTGGAGTGTAACATGTGTGATGTGATGAGACATCTGTGCGATGTATATAATGTAACATGTGTGATGTGATGAGACATCTGTGTGATGTGTGGAGTGTAACATGTGTGATGTGATGAGACATCTGTGTGATGTGTGGAGTGTAACATGTGTGATGTGATGAGACATCTGTGCGATGTATATAATGTAACATGTGTGATGTGATGAGACATCTGTGTGATGTGTGGAGTGTAACATGTGTGATGTGATGAGACATCTGTGTGATGTGTGGAGTGTAACATGTGTGATGTGATGAGACATCTGTGCGATGTATATAATGTAACATGTGTGATGTGATGAGACATCTGTGTGATGTGTGGAGTGTAACATGTGTGATGTGATGAGACATCTGTGTGATGTGTGGAGTGTAACATGTGTGATGTGATGAGACATCTGTGCGATGTATGTTACAGGTAAATGGTTGTAGGTCATTTTAAAGATAAAATGTATTATTGTCAGGAGAAAGTAATCTTTTTTGTTCCAGGCTGTTGTGTATTACAAGGGGTTAAATTAGTGCCCCCCCAATAGAGTGTTTAATCTCATTATGTTAATATGTAGTTTTGAACCCTGCTACATTATTTTCGCAGAGTCCAAATAGGAGGGAATGTTGAAGGGACTGATCAGGTAGTTTTTGTTTTGTGTTTTATTTTGTTTTGAATTAATGAATTTGGTTCTAGGAGATCTACAAAATGTGTATGAGCTTCAAGGACCATCCCCCTCCAGCATATTTACACAGGAGGCGAGGTGACGTCACTCACAGATGAGTCTTTACAGATTTAGATGGGGGAGAAGGAAAAATAAAAAAAATAAAAATAAAATTTTTGTCGGAACATTGTTTCTTTTATGCCAGATTTCAGTAACATATTTTGTTTGTTTTTGTATTAATCAGGTATTTACAGGACCTGGTGGGTGGGATTTACAAGTGTTCTGGATTATCAGATGAATGTGGAACAATAAAACTCCATCCTTTTGAAATGTTCTATCTATATGTGACATGGGTTTCCAATGTAAATTTGTAATAAAGAGATATTTTATCATACAGCATGTGTAGAACAGGATACGAGGCACCAGGTAAATTACCCAGAAACCACTCTCACCTTCTTGTTCATCTCAAGGAGCAGAGCTGGAGGTGCTCGCTGAGGCTGTAACCTGGCAGAAGGTAAGACGGCTGACATTTACACTGACTCTAGGTACGCTTTTGGCATCGCCCACAATTATGGGCCCATTGGTAGTAGGAACTTTATTGGATCATCGGGTAAGCCAATTGACAGAGCAAGAGAAGACAGACATGACAACAAGAGAATGTGCAGCCAGGTATCAGTAAATTGGCTTGTCCCTGGATACAATAATGCCACCACTAGGTTTGTAGCAGCCGGCATGATGTGCGCACGGCATGACATAGGTAAAACAGCAAAGGTACCTGTGAAAAGTGCAGCCCGGCCAGATTACCCATCCCAGCGACTGCAGAACATACAACTACCCACGGTAGACGTGTATGACAATGTGCTCGTGTGTGTAGACCTGTTCTCAGGGAGGCCTGAAGCCCGGCCTGTATCTTCCCCACTGCAGAACTTGTGTGTAGTGACAGGGGAATAGTGTTCTCCAAAATATTGAACTGATGTTTGTACAATAAGATGTCAGTAGTTCTCCAAATGTTGTCCCAAATTTAGTTTGTTTAATAACTGTATTCAAGAAGTAAAAACTGTGGTTACGTTTTATGTAGAGTTCTAGACCAGCGTGCCTCAGTATTGGACTATAGGAGGCGTCAGATAAAGGTACAGAAATGGAATATTCCCATTTGAAAACATTTTTATTTATTCCTTTTTTTGTTGTTGTTGGAAAGGAAAATTGTGAAAAGAAGATTGTGTGCAGTGTATGTGTGTATATATATATATATATATATATATATATATATATATATATATATATATATATATATATATATGTGTGTGTGTATATATATATATGTATATATATAAGAAGAAAAATGAGTTTGCATGTATCACTTCTAGTTATTGCTCAATGTGAACGTTTAATGTAAAGATGTTATTTGTTAATGTTTTTTTTTCCCCTAATTGAATTATCTAATTAAGATCAATTAATGTTTATGCGATGAAAAAGTTTGTTCTCCACAGGAAGAGTCCAACTGGGAGCGGAAGGCGTGAGAACCAGATTCTGACAGAATGTGGACGGATAAGGGAACGTGAACCGGTAACACCCAAGGCACTCTTGATAGCACTTGTATTGATGGTGTATGACCTCACATATGCTCCAAGACTGCAAGGATCAATTTTGGTCTAATTGGTATGTCCCAGGCTTTACAGCTGGTGCTGCTAAATTCTGTTAGAGCTGTTTGATTTGCCTACAGAACAGTCTTGGTAGACCGGTGTCAACCTTATCATACCCGCATCCCACAAAGAGAACAGACCTTGAGAGGCCTTCCCATGCAATACAAATTAGAGTAGGAAAAATTGGTTTGCGACATTTGTCAGATAAACATGTGGAATCTGTGTATATTTTGGTGAGCTGGAAATGTTCCAGGCAATCAGCTCAGATCAAGGTACAAATCCTGCTGGAAAGCGTGACACCAAGTGCAAATGAAATGTACCCAATAATTACATATCTTCTAGGTGCCCTGTCCATTGGAGCAGAGAAGTTTTTCATATATAAAAGGTGTTTGTTTGTTTGATTTAGTTTAAGGGCCTGACATTGTTATTGTATGTACTTAGAACAACTTTTATAGTACGTAGATGTTATCACCAGATTAGTAACAATTGACAAGGGTTGGGGTTCCCCAGCAAGTGCCAGTAAACATGAACTAAAATATTTTTTTATATACAATGAACTCCATTACTGAGATGCGGCAAACGCAGCCGGAGCCAGTACAACGCGTTTGTCATGAACTGACGGCAGTGTCACAATTCCAAGCAGCCGCCCAGACAAGTAAGAAGACAGCTGAGCGGAGGGTTTGGGGGGTCACAATAACACCCCACTAATCCGCCTACGTGGGATCTCACACCAGGCTCACAGCATGAGGTGTTGTGTATAGCCCGGTGACGTATACTAAGAGAGACGGTGTCTGACAGACGAGAAGGACCAAACCAAGTCCTGATGACATCAGCAAAGATCAAAGTAAAGACCAAAGATTTGAGTGAATCTGTCAGCAGTATCAAGCGTTTTAATAAGTAAGTGACTAGGAGGGGGTAATTATAAATCCCCCATTGGACACCACTGTGCAGTCTGACTCCACAATTGTATGGGTTACCCTGAGGCCGACAGTCAGTGAAGAACAGAAGATAGAAGAGGATGATGATGATAATGATGATGTACAAGACTTGTCAATACACTAGTGGGACCCCATACCCAAACTGGACATTGGTGATGGCATCATATAAGTTGTGGCCCTATTGATATATAGTTTGAGTATTATAATCATAATATATAATTTCTGTAATTAAAATATGAGAAAAGGGAGGGTTTGTAAAGGACGGTTTATTTGCTTATATTCTCTGTATGAAATTACATTGTGAATTATCAAGCAGGATGCCGAATTACAAAGATATGTATGATGTGAAAGTGATTATGATAATGTTTAAATGATTTAGTTTTGTGCAGCAGCCATTTTGTCTGGAGTTCCCATCTTGGTTCTTTTGTAGTGAATAAGAAAGTCATTTCCTTTAACACAAGTTATGTTGATTTCATATGTTTTATCTTTGATTTTGGGCTCCCATATGTAGTTTGTAGAGAAAGAACAGGGAGTGAGAAGGGAGAGTGGCAAATATGCTTGTGGGAGAGCCTCCCCCATCTTACAGAAAATGTTTGTATATAGAGATAAAACCACAGAGTGTATGTATGGTTACGGAGGACCCAACACACTAAAACCTTTTTATTACAGGTACCCTTTTCTGGATGTACATTTAATGTTAGTTATATAGAATGGAAGAACCAGACTATTGTATTTCTCCCAGATTTGGATGAGATTGTAAGCACAGTATGGGTACCTGACCCATTGCCAACACTTAATATTAGTTTCCCCTTAGATGAGTTGAACAAAGTTCTAAAAGACACAGAAGAGTTAAAAGAGATGGTTAGGAGACATAATGTTACACTACAAACAGTCAAAATGAATGCTGTTATAAGTGGGAAGACATTTAGGATCCCAGATTAAGGAGGACACGGCTCATCACTGGTATGATATATATGTACTGTACACAGGGTTTTCTGCCAGTTCAGTGTTAAGCTATTTATTCCAACTATTAATATGTATTATGATTGTTTTTGTTATTATGACTTGTTTTAATTGTTATGTGTTTTATAAGATACGGAGAGCTCTCACAGCGAGGCCTCTAGAAAGAAGTGACAGGTTGTTGTGAAATTAGAGGCAGGTAAAGATTACCAGACCTATAAAGTCACAAAAGGGGGGAAATGTGAAAGCAAAAATATTTTCCAAAGTGTTTTAGACTTAATGTATATCTTATATACTTATATCCTTATATGCTTGTACAAGTTAGTTATATTAGAAGATAGATGCTCTGGGACTTTAAGGAGTAGTGCCGTGTGCAAAGCACTACGCAGCAATAATAATAATTAAAATGGAGAATCATAGTGCGTGTGCAAAACACTACGCAGCAATAATAAGAATTAAAATGGAGAATCAGTGCTGTGTGCAAAGCTACGCAGCAATAATTGGGAAGATGAGGGAACGGCCCCCCTAAGAGCCAATTAAGTTGTGGAACTTTATCTAAACTTTCTGACTCATTTGTTGTTGAAATTTTGTTATAAATATCCGTGCTGATAAGAATAAAGTAGAAGCATTTTCATACAGTAACGTGTCTGTGTGTTTTTGCTACTCCGAGCTGCTCGTATTCATAGGATGATTTTTAAAAGCTAATTTGGAGCTGGATGGAACTCAAGGCGTAGTGTATGCTAGAATTGCATTCACACCATGTACAGACCTAATATTTCTCACAGCTGAAGGTTTGTTACAATTATATAGATCTAGATAATCCTCTGTCAGGGGTAGGCAACCTTTTTTTGTATGGCGTGCCAATAAAAAAATAAATCGATGATTACGTACTGAAGGCCCTATTACATCGGCTGATAATTGGCTGGTGCAGCGACCGCCGATCAACGAGACCTCGTTGATCGGCGCTCGTTTGCTCCTGTCACACGGAGCTATGGATGGGGACGAGCGGTCGTTACTCCGATCTCGCGTCACCATCCATTATTATCATGTCGGCAGCGCGTCTCCTTGTTTACACATGAGATGTGCTGCCGACGTGATAATATTTCACTTGTTTAAAAAGATACGACAGGCAGATGATTAAATTGAGCGTTTGCTCGTTCACACGGCGCAATTATCGGCAACGAGCGTTATATGAACTATCTAATTATCTGCACGATAATCGCCCAGTGTAAAACCCCCTTGAGTGTGCCATGCAAACATGAAAGTCATATGACAACCAATTAATTCAACTTATATTTCGGTGTGACCTTTTGTGCCTGACTTTCTTTGCAAAGATTATTAATCTGTGGTGCATATGAGGCTACTGAACACCAGCTCAGGGGATACACATAGGAGAGACCACGGCTACTGAACACCAGCTCAGGGGGTGCACATAGGAGGGACCACGGCTACTGAACACCAGCTCAGGGGATGCACATAGGAGAGACCACGGCTACTGAACACCAGCTCAGGGGGTGCACATAGGAGGGACCACGGCTACTGAACACCAGCTCAGGGGGTGCACATAGGAGAGACCACGGCTACTGAACACCAGCTCAGGGGGTGCACATAGGAGGGACCACATCTACTGAACACCAACTGGGGGATAACCGCAGCGACTGAACACCAGATCAGGGCGCTTCACATGAGGGATCGCTGCTTCAGAATGCCAGCAAGGGGGGGAGAGGGGCACATAGGAGAGACCGCGGCTACTGAACACCAGCTTGTGGGGGTGCACATAGGCGAGACCGTGGCTACTGAATACTAGCTTGGGGGTTGTGCACATGGGAGAGACCGATGCCAACTTTTGCTACCTTTTTCTTTTACAGAGCAGTTACTGAACTCTGTCACTGCGGCGCTGATCAGCTGGAAGGAGTGCAGTGCTTCATCGTGTGCTTGCCAAGTATTCAGCAGCGACAAACACCACGAAACACCGCTCTCTCTCTCCGGGTGATCAGCGTCACCAATCTCATAATGAAGCGGCACTCTCTCTCCTGGTGTTCAGTGCCGCCAAACACACAACGGCGCTGGACACCGCGAAAGAGAAATGTGCCAGCAAACAATGCCCCACGTGCCAGCTGTGGCACCGGTGCTGCAGGTTGCTGACCCCTGCTCTGAGATCAACCCATAAGAAGCAGAAATCTCTCCTGTCCTGATACTCCAGGCAGTTTAGCTCAGAAAGTTGCAGTGACAGGATACAGTTGTAACAAATCTGCAGCAGTGCGAAGTATTAGTTCAAGATTTGTTTTCAGCCTGTGGACGTTCCCATGTCTGTTTCCACTCACTGACCGCAAGCAGAGATCTTGCCAATTAAGCATTTGATTATATTATAAATTTGTGTAACTTTTCATTATACAATGATTAAGATATAACCCCCTTTATATAGTGGCTGTCCTGCGTGTAACGTGTAATAGAAGGATCGCTACTATAGGGATCGTTGATCCCGCTTTATTATTCTATTAGTTTATGCTCCGTATGCCACAGGGATCTATGTTGGGATACTGGCGCCATTTTCCTTTCTTTGGCAGCCACGACTGGAAATGCTGAACAATTATTACTAGAAGTTAAGCCATAGATCTAGTCATGTGTGTTTTTTTTTTTACAATAAGTCTGTGGTCACATGATCAGGATTATCACTAGGTGAATCCGCCATGGATTTTAGAGATATGACTTCAATCATGTTCAATGGAGCTAATCTGCGCCAATAATGAGCTCGCTGCGCATTATTACATCCACGGTGCAATCAATGTACCGCATAGATTCTTGCCAGAGCGGGTCAATGGGGCATAATATACATCATTCACGTGCATTGCCAGTGGAATGCTGCGGAATCTGGTAGGATTTAGGCGCAGAATCCACAAAGTGTGAACATGGCCTAAGTGGGAACCTGGTAGTTGCTTGTCTGCATTTGTCCTGTAGATGGCAGCAGCGCTCACTCTCGAAGAACTAGTGAGGTTTATATAGTCTATGTGTGTGTGTGTGTGTGTGTGTGTGTGTGTGTGTGTGTGTATGTGTGTGTGTGTGTGTCTCTATTACCTTATATTGTCCACACCGGTGTGTGTGTATATATATATATATAATTTTAGTAAAGCCCTATATTGTCCACACGGCTGTATGCATGTGTATATATGTATACAGTGGTGCGTATTTTGCGCCGTTTTTCACGATATTGGAGATGGTGACATCTCCTCTGAAAAACGCAGCAATTCTGGCCACTTTCCGCAGCAGGAATTGACATGCTGCGGTACATAAAATACGCATTGCAGGTCAACTTCGGGTCAGAATTTTTAAGCAGCGTCCGTAATTTTTAATTCCGGACGGAAAAAACGCAGCAATTCCACTGTGTGGGGACGAGCGCTAAACTAAGCCTAAAGAATACAGTGGATTGATATTCCACAGAAGCGGTCAGTCCATCAGAATTCAGAACCAAGAAGCTCCTAATATCTATGGCCAGCTTCTTCTCATCCACTCTTCTCTAATTCAAGCTTAATCCGTGTGTTAAGAAAAGTTCTGCCACCTCCTAATATACGTTGTATTTGAATTCCTCACCATTTTCAAAACCTCTGCTTGCAGTCAGTGAATCTGGACATGCTCGTTTACATGCAGAGGCAGCGATTCTGTACAGACCACATCCTTTATATAGTCCTGGATGCTCTTTTAATATCCCTACACATTCCTTTATGGTGTGTCTGTTAGACCTCGGACACATGATGCGACTTTATTCAGCACGTGGCGGGTTTGTTGTGTATTTATTGTCGTGTCCTCGGCCACTAGAGCCCAGGATAAGAAGCCAAGAGCTTCTCTGAAGGGGACAATAGATTTTTGCTGGTGAATGGTCCTCCGCCCCTCCTGTTTTGTGGGCTCCCTATCATCACCGACAGTGACAGAGAAATAATGTGCATTGGAGGCCCTCGTGTTTAATGAGGTTACTTCTGTGTAAGTGAAATAGAAGGCGGAGTGGATTGGGTGACCCGTGGCCCCTGCTGTCTGTCTTTTGCTTTCATCTTAAGGTTTTATGAGCTGACTAAACAGCTTCTGAGCAGGGACCCACCACAATAACTGAGCCTATGGCTGCAGATGGAAGGTGAAGAAACTGATGGGGTACAGAACTGCAACCCCATGGGATTTAAAGGGCAACCCAATGCGCTACATCCACCTGAAACATGACCGGGCTCCTGCAGGGTGATCGTAGGGGTCGGGCCGTCGGCACCCGTCCACTTTTGAACCATAATTTGCAACATTGCAACGTCAAACGTTGAGTGACTTGATGTTTTCTTCTCCATTCACAACCAAAGCTAATTTCAGAATTCTGCTGGTTTTCATCTACCACTGAGCAGTGCATTGTGGGAGCTCAGATGCTGTTCACTGACAGTGTGGTGGAGCTAAACCAATGTCTGTTTCCGAGGGATTTTTGAGAGCAGCTCTGGATGTGACTGGAGTATAAGGCCCCATGCACACGACCGTATTTTAATATTTACGGAAATACTGTCCATAAATACGGTCCGTATTGCATCCGCAATTGATCCTTATATACGGATCCGTAAAAAAAAAAAAAGATGGGGGCTGCAAATGATGTCACCAACATGTTGCATAGCAACGCTTCTGTAAATACGGACAGTTTACGGATGCACATAGGCTTCTATGGGAGAGTCCGTGCCGTAATTACGGACAAGAATATGACGGGTTCTATTATTTTTTTCAGCACAGAAAGCCATCCATAAAAAAATACTGAAAGGTGTCCGTAAATACGGATGAAACATACGGTTGTGTGCGTGGGGCCTAAGACATACGGGAAAGTAATAGTCTATGTTAACACAGGGCGGATACGCTGCGTAAAAGTACACAGCGTATCCGCCTTGTGCACCGCAGGCAATTCCGTCACATGGGATGAAACGTCGTCTCGAGGCCGGGCCTGGACGAAGAAACACGGAGAAGTAAATTGTTTTCGGAGTTGTGTTTTTTTGCCTTAGAATCGCAGCGATTCCGCACCAAAAAACGCAACAGCTGCTATTTGTTGCAGGTTTTTACCACTCCATTGAATTCAATGGTGAAATCCCGCAACAAATAAGCAGCGTTTACGCAAATACAATTGACGTGCTGCTTTTTAAAAAAATGCACCGCCGGTGAATTTCTGAGCGTTTTTTTGCGTTCATCATATACGCAGCGTGTGGATGAGATTTGTTTAAATCTCATCCACTTTGCTGCTACTGTATCCTGCTGCCGATTTTTCCGCAACTACGTCCGTTGCGGAAAATCCACAGTATTTGCGCCAGGTGTGAACTGACCCTTATAGTCCAATCATATCTCAGCTTGTCGCAACATTTTATTGTTACATAAAGTTACATTATGGCTTAGATTGCAATTTTTTATGTAGATAAAATGTTATGAAAAGCTGAGATATGATTGGACTATATCCTTATTATGGACCGGGACCGGGTTATTCTAGGGGTCGTGTTATTGTGGGATGGGCTATTATTTAAAGAAACAGGCCCAGAAATGTTCCTAGACCTATTTCTATACAGAAGCGCCTTTAAATGTTTTTTACGTATTGTCCTACTCATTAAAGTCATTGGGTAAAAATCGTCTCAGAATGGCGCGCCGCTTCGGAAAAAGCCCAATAAATCTGTGAACGCGGTCCAGGAATGACGCCCAGAAGACATTTGTAGCCGATTTCTGCCCCGTCCAGTCACAAGGAGCTGAGGATATTGAGATTCCGCAGCAGCCGGTGGAGAAGGGGCCATTGTTTGCCTTCTCCCGTCACTCTGTCACTTCATAATGAGCTAAGTCACTTGAGGAGCCTAAACAAACATTTTCTCCCAGCAGACAAAGGCTATGAACCCTCCAGAGCGAGCACAATGTCTATAGCATAGCATGGAGGGGGCTGGGCCGCGCGCCAATCCATTCCGTGTGGACGTCCCGGGCAAATGGACAACTGTGACATTCAGGCCTCAATGGCTTTGCTTAGCAACATTAGTAAGAAGGCAAGAAAAGAAAAACATTTTGCACATGTGACTGATGGGATAAAACTGGCGCTGCCATTTTGTTGCCTTGGAGCCAGGAGATGAAGCTGTGCCCACACTGCGCGAGGGATCGTGGAGGCCTGACATTCTTCTCACAGGATACATAATGGGAGAGGAGCCGGAGATGTTCCCCGTTTTGGGAATTGTCTATAAATTGATCATAAGCGTCGTTGTCCATTTGACTTGTGGTTTGTATTTTAAAATCCGCAGATCGTCCGTTTATCTTGCGTTTCCAGAATGGAGTCTGAAAAGTTTATAAAAAAAAAATAATTCATAAAATCTGCACCTATTTCCGCATTAAAATGCACCAAATGACTCCACGTGTACATGTGGCCTTAGGCCCTGTTCACATCTGCGTTGGACGTTCCGTTCTGCTCCGTCAGAGGAGCAGAGCAACGAAAATGGCAGGAGCGCAGGATCCATTGAACAACCGAGACAAGCGGTGCCCGACTGAACCCATTGACTTTAATAGGTTCTGTCGGGGTGTCTGTGGTTTTACTGTAAACAGTAGCGCAATAGAGCCCCCAATGCAGATGTCAATTGGATCTTACTGTTCAGGAGTCTGGGAAAGCTGGGTAACCATCCCTATATTGTAATGCCAGCCATACTGGTGGTCACCCAGCTTTCCCAGAAACAGATTTAACTAAGAAACCGCTGGCAGGATAATTCATATGATAAAAAAAAAAATCTATTAATATTAAGGTAGCAGAAATCGGCACCTAGCGCCCCCTTGTGGCAATACTATTGTTGCAGACTCTAGAGGAGCATAACTATTTTTTACGGTAACTTTTCCTTGTATTGGTTGACCATGTTCCATGTATTGGCTACTCAGAGATCATATCCGATCATGTGGGGACTCATCCCGTCTGATGTATATAAATCACTGTAATAAGAATATACTCTGTGGTTCAATTGTTCCACCTTTTTCAAGATCTCTGGATGTAGACAAGAACGTTCCCAGCAAGCAGAGGCTGAAAACCTGCCCAGACCTACTACTTCTCGCAGTTTGTTACAATGTATCACTGTGTGTGTAAGAATTATCAGTGAGGAGTTCAGGACAGGAGATAGATTTGTGCAGCTGATGTCTAGACTGATACATTGCAACAAACTCCAGCTGTCTGAGCAGAACTAGGTCAGGATCTGTTTCTGGCCTCTAGATATAAATAATAATGTTCCTATAGAAGTCGAGATCTTGAAAACGGTGAGAAATTGAAACACAAAGTATCGATGTATTAGAAAGTTGCAGAACTTTGCGCTGGTTGTGTGGCCCAAAAGTTAATAATTATCGTTCTTGGGTGCAAACTGCAATTGATGGGACCCCAAATATAGACAATTTGGGGAAAGAAACGGGTGGAGCTTATAGGTGGAGCTGGCCATAGACGCGATCCACCCTTTTTAGGGTCTATGGGGTTGTTTGATGTTGTTTTTTTACCTGTCTGATCTTTTTGGCAGACGGACACCCACCCCCGCTCTATTCAAACAAAATACTAGTAAAAACCTGGACCTTTATAATTTGCAAGACACATAAAGTAGTCCGAACTTGTTTGCGGACAACAACCCTTATCCTCCCCATCTGCCCAGAGCTGTCAATCTGTGTCGGCCCATGTGCATGGAGAAGGAGTTATAAGGTGGCCTCATTCTCAGGCCCAACAGACCCAATGTGTTTCTTTTTGAAAGTCGCCCCCCCCCCCTGCACCCCCCTCCCCATTCTCAGCTGCCAGAATGAAAAATGATTGAATCCTGCAGCAGGAGGGGGGTGGGGGGGAGTGAAGAATTCCCAGGCTGCTCCATGAGAAACCACAGTGGGATTCTGGGAGTGCAAAAAAGCCAGCAAACCGGCCCACACCTGGGCTTTTTGGGGGCCCGTAGCGTTTTGGCGATCATTTAGGGATCGCACTGTTATGTCTGTGCTATAGAATACCGCAAGAGGTGTGCCACACCGCGCTGGAACATTTTAAGACGTACAGGGACGGTACAAATATTTTACTCGACTAAGATTGCGGTCATTTGAAATGACGGGGTATTTCTTCTCCATTCACATTCAAAGCTGCATTGACAATCCTGCTGGTTTCCTTTTAGACACAGAATAGTGCATTGTGGGAGCTCAGATGAAAATATAGCAAATCGCAGAACTCCGATGAAACAACATTCGAGTTAGGACCAGCAGAATTCTGCTTTGAGTGTGACTAGAGGATGACGTAGTCATAATTTGCAAAATAACAAAGCGTGGGGCGTTAACCCTCCATGAACCTGCACTGTGTGCTGCAAATGTACAAATAAATAAACCTTCGTTGTTGTGTGTGACCCGCTCAGACGTCTTGTGCCGAGGTCATTGTTGTGTGTGACCCGCTCAGACGTCTTGTGCCGAGGTCATTGTTGGTTGTGACCCGCTCAGACGTCTTGTGCCGAGGTCATTGTTGTGTGTGACCCGCTCAGACGTCTTGTGCCGAGGTCATTGTTGTGTGTGACCCGCTCAGACGTCTTGTGCCGAGGTCATTGTTGGTTGTGACCCGCTCAGACGTCTTGTGCCGAGGTCATTGTTGTGTGTGACCCGCTCAGACGTCTTGTGCCGAGGTCATTGTTGGTTGTGACCCGCTCAGACGTCTTGTGCCGAGGTCATTGTTGTGTGTGACCCGCTCAGACGTCTTGTGCCGAGGTCATTGTTGTGTGTGACCCGCTCAGACGTCTTGTGCCGAGGTCATTGTTGGTTGTGACCCGCTCAGACGTCTTGTGCCGAGGTCATTGTTGTGTGTGACCCGCTCAGACGTCTTGTGCCGAGGTCATTGTTGGTTGTGACCCGCTCAGACGTCTTGTGCCGAGGTCATTGTTGTGTGTGACCCGCTCAGACGTCTTGTGCCGAGGTCATTGTTGTGTGTGACCCGCTCAGACGTCTTGTGCCGAGGTCATTGTTGTGTGTGTGACCCGCTCAGACGTCTTGTGCCGAGGTCATTGTTGGTTGTGACCCGCTCAGACGTCTTGTGCCGAGGTCATTGTTGTGTGTGACCCGCTCAGACGTCTTGTGCCGAGGTCATTGTTGTGTGTGACCCGCTCAGACGTCTTGTGCCGAGGTCATTGTTGTGTGTGACCCGCTCAGACGTCTTGTGCCGAGGTCATTGTTGTGTGTGACCCGCTCAGACGTCTTGTGCCGAGGTCATTGTTGTGTGTGACCCGCTCAGACGTCTTGTGCCGAGGTCATTGTTTCTTCTCTGCTTTTTCTTTGGAAGATTTGGCTCAATTATTAAGTGAGAAAATAAACGAAGCTGCAAGTTTTGGGGTCATTATTGTGTTCTGTCAAAGTGGCTGTACGTTCCTGTTGAAGAACCCTACACCCAGCTTCTCCGCTGCCTGAAATGGCTGATAACAGAGAATAATTGAATACGTCAACTAATGCCCCTTTAACCCCTTAAGGACACGGGCAATTTGAGTTTTTTTATTTTCGTTTTTTTCCTCCCCGCATTCCAAAAGCCATAACTTTTTATTTCTTTGTCGACATAGCCATACGAGGTCTTGTTTTTGGCGGGACAAGTTGTCGTTTTTCATGGCACCAATTTTTGTACCGCATAATGTACTGGGAAGCTGACAAAAAATTATTTGTGGGGTGAAATGGGCAAAAAACAGCGATTACGCCATTTTTTGGGAGGTTTTGTTTTTACGGCGTCCATCAGGCGGTAAAAACGACATATTCAACTTATTCTACAGGTGGATACGATTACGGCGATACCACATTTATATATTTTAGTTTTCTTTTACCACTTTTAAAAAAAATCAAAGTCTTTGCTAAAAATAAATGTTTTGTGTCGCCATATTCTGAGAGCCAGAACTTTTTTAATTTTTCCAGCAATTTAGCGATGTGAGGGCTTACATTTTGCGGGGCGAGCTGTACTTTCCACTGATACCATTTTGAGGTACATGTGACTTTTTGATCACTTTTTATTCTATTTGTTTGAAAAGCTAAGGTGACCAAAAAACATCAATTTGCATGTTTTATACAGTATATACTTTTTTTTTTTTTTACGGCGTTCACCGAGCGGGTTAAACAACGCTATATTGCAATAGTTCTGACTTTTATGGACACGGCGTTACCAGTTATGTTAACTTTTAAAAAAATGTTTAACATACCTTTAGGGGAAAGGGGTTTTTTTTTTTTTTTTTTTTTTTAACTTTTGCTTAATTTTTGGTATATAAAAAAAAAACATGAACTGTTTTTTACTTTTCTTATTAGTCCCCCTAGCAATCGCTTGCATGATAAACTTCAGTACTAACGTATTGCAGTATATCGTGATTCTGACCGGAGGCAGGGCTTCAAAGGAGTACAAAGATGGCAGACCTGGGTGCCTTCATTAGTGCCCCGGGCTGTCATGACAACCATTGTCACCAGCCGATCGTGTCGCGAGGGAGCGCGATGGCGTATTGAAGGGGGCGCCTCCCTGATTCTAACAATTTAATTTCAGCAGTTGCGATTTGACCGTGAGGCTCTGTCACCAGATTATAAGTGCCCTATCTCCTAAGACAAGAAGAAATAGGAAAGGATCCAGCGCTGAGACCAGGAATATCTGTTAAAATTGGAAACTTCTTCCAAGTTTTATTTAGCAACAAGGGGTATTAAAAATAGACAATCTGTGTTTGTTCAGAGTCAAATGGCTAGTTGAAGGGGATAGGCGGGTGCCTACGCGTTTCAGACGCGATCTGCGTCCTTAGTCATGGCTTTCTGTCAAACAGAGACAGATACAGCGGCCAGCCGCTATCGGCACCACTAGCGCTCCTCAATTCAGTTTCCCAGCACGGCTCAGTGCCTGATGAAGGTCACCTAGACCGAAACGTCGCACTCTGCCACTGGCATTAAAAACAAAAAAATAAAAAAATAAATACCTTTTGTTTCAAAATTGGTGTGTCGGATACTCTTTTATATTTATGTTTGGATTGGGCCCCTATCCGTGCAAAACCTCACCCTTCCACGTATCTGGTGCTATCTGAACCTATACACAAAAAGTGACCAATCAGTGTCATACACTTCTCTTCATTCCAGCACAGCGTGATCTCGCGAGATCACGCTGTGATGGGACTTCCTCCTGCAGGTCCTTCACTGGAGCGATGGAAGAGTCAGCAGACCTCTCCTCCAGCCGCTGCAGATTCGGATAAACGTACTGGCACGGCTGGAGGCGATGTCTGTTATGTCTTCCATGGCTCTAGTGAAGGACCTGTGGGAGGAAGTCCCGTCACAGCGTGATCTCGCGAGATCACTCTGTGCAGTGAAAGAAGCTGTGCTGGAATGAAGAAAAGTGTATGACGCTGTTGGTCACTGATTGGTCAGCGTCATACACTTCTCTTTACAACGCCCACTTGGTAAAAAGTTAAACGCCCAGTTGGGCATTAAGAACTAATTAGCATAAATCTAAAATTGTTCATAACTTGCTCAAAATAAAAAAAACTTCCCTGGGGCGGCCATATTGGAGATACACTTTCTTCCTTTTATTGTCTTCATAGACCGTGCAGCGGGATGTGTGCGCTTTATAGGACCTGCAAGGAGTGGGAGTCAATTAACAGATAAATGTCATAGATTACTACAGTTTCCAGAAAGTGATGGAGTACAGCCCCCTCCTAAGAGACCAGTGAGGGGCAGGGGAGCTGTATACCGAGCCTTATCTGTGTATTTAGTGTTAGGCTGGATTCACACGAGCATGTTTGGTCCGTAAAGGACGGAACGTATTTCGGCCGCAAGTCCCGGACTGAACACACTGCAGGGAGCCGGGCTCCTAGCATCATAGTTATGTACGACGCTAGGAGTCCCTGCCTCGCTGCAGGACAACTGTCCCGTACTGTAATCATGTTTTCAGTACGGGACAGTAGTTCCACGGAGAGGCAGGGACTCCTAGCGTCGTACATAAGTATGATGCTAGGAGCCCGGCACCCTGCAGTGTGTTCGGTCCGGGACTTGCGGCCGAAATACGTTCCGTCCTTTACGGACCGAACATGCTCGTGTGAATCCAGCCTTAGGGTCCTTTTTACACAATGCCAATCTTTGCCGTAAATAGGAGTGCCGATCAACGAGACAGCTCGTTGATGGGCGCTCGTTCGCTCCTTTCACATGGAGCTATTATCAGTAATGAATGGGGACGTTACTACGATCGCTCGTTCTCGTGTATTTCCATAGTGTCGGCAGCGCACCTGACAGGGGGACGTTCTGCCGACAATGATAATATTTTGTGCTGCATACACGATACGATCAGCCAATGAACGAGCGTTTGCTCGTTTATCGGCTGATCATTGCCATATTTACACAGGGTAAGGATTGAGAACAAGCATTCATATGAACGCTTGTTTGCCCGATCGTTGTCCCGTGTAAAAGGACCTTTACTCTTCCCTTGTCTAGGCATTTACAATAGAGCTGTCATTTAATGGGTTGTAAAGTATTGGAAAAACGTGGCTGGTATCTTCCAGAAACAGCACCACACCCGTCCATGGGTTCTGCGAGGACTACAGCTCCGCTCCATTGAAGTAAATACAATCTTGTACAACCCCATTAAATTACCTTTCCGCTAATGTAAATGAGATGACTCTGCTGACTATGTCCCAGTCTACACAGGAAAGCCAGCTTATTGTTTGTTCTTTTGTATTCAGTGTGAAAACTGGAATTCATTGATCTAGCCACTAAAGGTGTTAGATACTAATTCATATATAATTTTATACAGCGTATTCAGTCACTTTCTTCTCATTTCAAATCCAAGTCCGGAATATGGCTGTTTGTACTTACTGCACCACAGCTGACAGACATCTGGTCCCCCGGGGTGGGCACATTACATGGAAGGCTGAGATCTTCAGACTGGAATATATAGGGTTAATGTGTTTATGGAGATGAATTTGGCAGATGTTTGCGCTTTCTCTGATTCTGACATCTGTGTCCACTTGTCTTAGAAAAGCTTCATAAAAGATCTGAGGATTGGCTTATCTCCGTCCTTTAGGAAGGGCTCCATCAGCTCATACGCAAACAATTTATTTCCTTGCCGGAGTCAATGGACACCAGACCGGGCTTCTATGGAGAGGGGGTCCTCACAACCCAAATGAAGATCAATGAGTGCTTTCCACTAGTGTCAAATGACTAGAGATCTCCATAGATATATTGGCGTCTGCCATTATGATTAATACAGAGTTGACAAAAAACGGGTTAGCCCAATTTTTTTGCCAATTTTTTTGCCCATTTGTTTTTCAACTGTTCCTTTGAACCCCCAGTCAGGGCTGTTCTTTTTGATCGAAATGCACCAGTAGCTTATGACGATAGTTTGCTACAATGTATCAGTGCAGTTACAATGTGTTAGTCTAGAGTCCAGACTGTTTCGAACACAGAGGATTGTCCAGACTGGATACAATTGTAACAAACCCTCGGCTGTGGGTCAGAAGGGCTTTCAGCCTCCTGATGTAAATAAAAAAAATTGCCTTTTCGCTAATAGCAAGCAGAATCTATTAGAAAGTTGGAGAACTCTTCATTTTACAATGATAATGTTTTATTTCAATAAGAATAAGTTTGTGCTGCAAGGGTTAACAGCGCTGTCATGTAATGCTGACCTGATGAGCAGCGCTGTTATTAGTGAACCTTGTGTCACCGTCTCTAAAGTTAGGATTTATTGGAAGAATTATATGTGGTGTCTGAACCTGGTTAGAAATGTAAGATGTGGGCTGATGGGGGATGGGTAAAAACTCAACATGCGATCTCCAAACACTTCTGGTGTCGGGGGTTAATTATCATGGAGATTACGCTCCTGGATTGGTAAAAACGAGTGTAATGAGATTCGGTTCGGAAAAATTGTGAGAATATCAATCTGAATCCCCTGTGGTTGTCCTCCATATTGTCCACGCTTGAATCCGTATTCATGTTCTTCTTACTGTTTGGTCCCAGGCCGTGCATACCACATGGCAACTCATGGACTGCTTGGGGGCCCATGGAGAGGGGGCAAGCACAGGGTTGATGGGAACTTACGCAGGGCACGGGGGTATTCATTTTTGGAAAGAGGGAAATGAAGAGTAATACAACGCAAAAAATAACATAGTTATGTCCACGGTCGCTGACCGCCGGCACATCCCACTTACCAGCAACCGCAGGACTGTATCTTCATGTCGGCGTCTACCTCCTCAGACGTTAACACACACGGTTGTACTGCTCTCCTGTATCCTCTAGGGTGCATGCGCGCACTCACTCACACCCGGCCTTAAGGGGCCAGCGCGCGCACCTGTCTAAAGTTTCCCAATCAACACAGTAACACCCTGGACTTTAAAAAGGGCTCTGCACTTCCTCGTTGCCTGAGCGTTTATATTTGTTTGTTTGTCTATGCAAATGGTCCCTTGGTTGTATCCTGCTCCCACGTGTCTGCTACTCCGAGTACCTGCCTCATCTTCTACCCAGGTACCCATATCCGAGAGACTGTAAGTGACTGTTGTTTGGCCAGCTGCTTCTCTGCTATGGCGGAGCGGCCTAGTGGGTTCACATCCCTCACAGCCGTGACACATACCTTCCACATATCTACCATGCAGAGCACACAGCCGGTTAGGGGCTGGTCCCAATTCTGGGACTCTTACCTGTTGGAAGAATGGGGGTCCAGTGTGACCCCCTTTTGCCAATTTCCGTCCGCTTCATACAGGTGTCCCTCTCCATTGAAGTCCATGAGATTTCACCTTTGGCTCTTTCCATAACTTGGAAACTCAAGCACCCCGTGTCTGCCATTACCCCAACTTCTAAATGTAACAATGACTTTCATACAACAGAATGTAAACCCCCCTCCCACTATTTTCTATAGGCATGGGAGAATTAACTCTTTGTCATCCTATTGGAAAATCACCAGCTTGGAGAACTCCTACTGCACAACACTGCTGGTTATTGGCCCTCTATACTCGCAGGAGCCCAGTGTTCATCCTCAGCCAATGCCAGTAAGTGGCGTGAAAGCCAGAAAAGTGTACGACTCCAGCAAACACAATTTTCTTTATTTTCCATCTGTTTTGCCTTCTGCTGTTGTTATCTCCTCGTACAGCTGTTTTCCTTGATAGATCAGAATATACTTAACTGCTGACCCCTTGCTTCGTTCCTTTGGCCTTGCAACAAGGTTAACAAAATTTGTCCCTCAGCAGATTTCTGCCTCATCAGTCCAGGACCATTTGGTGCAGATGAGGTTTATGTTCTCAAAGGGAAAACATCTGTGAACCTTTGTCTTCCTACGTGGGGTGAATGCGTGTCAACAGTGGTGGACGGTAGAAGGGTGCAGAGCTTAGCTCGGGTCATCTATGGACTCACTGAGGCTTAGTGACACAGCTCGATGAAAAAATTGGGGGGAGATGTGATTCTAATGATCGACAAGACGATCACAATCCTTCCTTTTCTCGTCGCTGCTTACCAGGTCTATGAGATAATGCCGATTGGGTCCTACGACAGGCAGATGTCTCATCTCACTGGTGGACAACCTGATACTGACCATTAACAGAACTGAAGGGTTCCCCTTTGCCTAAGAAGAGGCCTCGGTAAAACATTTCTTTCCATTGCTGCCTTCTTTTTTTTTTTTTTTTTTTTTTTTTTTATACTTGTTTACTTATATTTCAACATCCATGCATCTAAAACCAGCAGCTCAACAGGGTTCTCCACTTTGGGCAATCCCTACTTGTTAGAAGGGTCCCTTGACGATAAGCTGATCACAAAGTGACCCCCGGCGATCAGCTGTAATTAGTGAGCAACCTGGCAGTAAGGGTTCACTTTTCCTGCAGCGCCACCACAGGAGAAATATAGCATTACACTGTGACCATTCAGATCAATGGGTTGTCCGTGTAATACAGGACAGGTGGGTCCTCCAGAAAGGGAGACGCTCTATGTAACCGCTCTCCACTCTGACCAAGAGATGAGGGTCCTGAACAGAGGATCCCCCTCTATTATCTCAGATTTCCCTAATAGGTTGTATGACAATGGGACTTCTAAGCTAGACGTCCCCTTTTAATCATGGCAGGGACCTTCTTGGGTATTGTGCTTTCCTTCTTCAGTCTCCTTTGACTGGACCTAATTGCAGTGTGTGGTGCCTTCATAGGTTCTTGCTCCTTACTTGAAGCAGTGAATTGCTTGTTGACCTTGGGCTTCAATAGAAGGTGTTGAAATGTCTTGGTGGTTGACGGACCTCGGGCTGGGTGACGTAGTTATTACATGTGTGAGCTGATATACACGGGACCTTAAATGTTCTCCACAACCTACATAAGTGGAAATCTTGCAGGAACGGGCGATACTTGTGATGTGCGGCAGATGGAACCTGGCGGCATTTAGATGTCCCAGTGATTCACGCTCCCTGTTAATCATCTCATCATGGGGATTTGTAGGGACAGATTTTATTCCGGCCCTTTAAGGACGTTGCAGCCATGACATCTTTCCTCTTAACATATGAAAGGCTTTACCGCTCATCACAATTTTCCCTTTTCTTTTCTGCCGCTCAGTTATTTCCCCTATAATGTTGGACGCCTGCATCTGCCTCCCATTAACTTCAGGCCTAAAATTGGCTAAAAGTATTTCACAGCTCATACATCTCCCCAGCACTGGCTTCTTTTATTGCAAATTTAGGCTTAAAATAGTCCAGTTATGCGTTTTGCATGTGGTTGATCCTTCCAGCGACATTTGAAATCCTCATTAATGCGGTCAGAGCCTTGTGTACCGTAAGAAGTCCAAGAAAATACAAAAAATCAGCTCACCTGTTCACAGAGGGAGGCTTAGGGGTTAAAACAAAATACAGGATGTCCTAAGAATTCACTGACCGACGTGACTCAAACATCAAAATATCCAAACATAGCATATTAAGTAATGTTTTATCTCCGTGTGCCATTGTCCTGTACCCCAAGTGTCCGTGCCATTGTCCTGTACCCCAAGTGTCCGTGCCATTGTCCTGTACCCCAAGTGTCCGCGCCATTGCCCCGCACCCCAAGTGGCAGTGCCATTGCCCCGCACCCCAAGTGGCAGCGCCATTGCCCTGCACCCCAAAGTGTTATGGGTTCCAGGTTGTGGATCAGTGTCACCCAATTACTGGTGCAGAATATGTCCATTGTGTCCGTTAATGTATTCTGGTCACTTTTTTATTGCCATCCTTTTTGGGTTAATATGACGACTTATGTAAAGATTTGGGCAGGAGCTGTAATTTCTCTTACACATAAAGCAGACACTTGGAGGCTGAGACTTGCTGATATTTGTAGTTCCCCAACAGCTGTTCTTACTTTTCCCTTCCTCCATCTGGTATGTAGAATATGATGCCGCCTGCTGCTACTGTACTGTGCAATAGTTCTGCTCCCATATTAACTTACCCGACCTAATGTAACACGAGGCCTGTGCCATTCATCACATAGGATTCCAGCAGCTAAATGGCTTTTTACACACTCACTATTCACTGAATTCAGGACTGTCCTGTCAGTGCACTCAATAAATTACTCGTCCCCCGTGTCTTTACTCAGACGAATGCTAAATGTTTCCTGCCCTCGGCCTGATGAAGTCATCGCACCCCGAGACTGGAGAGATAGAAGTCAACACGTTTTTTTAATTGCCCCATATCGCCTCGCAAGGCCGGCTGTGATCTATCTATCTATCTATCTATCTATCTATCTCATATCTATCTATCTATCTATCTATCTATCTATCTATCTATCTATCTATCTATCTATCTATCTATCTATCTATCTATCTATCTATCTATCTATCTCATATCTATCTATCTCATATCTATCTATCTATCTCATATCTATCTATCTATCTATCTATCTATCTATCTATCTATCTATCTATCTATCTATCTATCTATCTATCTATCTATCTATCTATCTATATATCTATCTATCTCATATCTATCTATCTCATATCTATCTATCTATCTCATATCTATCTATCTATCTATCTATCTATCTATCTATCTCATATCTATCTATCTATCTATCTCATATCTATCTATCTATCTATCTATCTATCTCATATCTATCTATCTCATATCTATCTATCTATCTCATATCTATCTATCTATCTATCTATCTATCTATCTATCTATCTATCTATCTATCTATCTATCTATCTATCTATCTATCTATCTATCTATCTATATATCTATCTATCTCATATCTATCTATCTCATATCTATCTATCTATCTCATATCTATCTATCTATCTATCTATCTCATATCTATCTATCTATCTATCTATCTATCTATCTATCTATCTATCTATCTATCTATCTATCTATCTATCTATCTATCTATCTATCTATCTATCTATCTATCTATCTATCTATCTCATATCTATCTATCTATCTCATATCTATCTATCTATCTCATATCTATCTATCTATCTCATATCTATCTATCTATCTATCTATCTATCTATCTATCTATCTATCATCTATCTATCTATCTATCTATCTATCTATCTCATATCTATCTATCTATCTCATATCTATCTATCTATCTATCTATCTATCTATCTATCTATCTATCTATCTATCTATCTATCTATCTATCTATCTATCTATCTATCTCATATCTATCTATCTATCTATCTATCTATCTATCTATCTATCTATCTATCTATCTATCTATCTATCTATCTATCTAATATCTATCTATCTATCTCATATCTATCTATCTATCTATCTATCTATCTATCTATCTATCTATCTATCTATCTATCTATCTATCTATCTATCTATCTATCTATCTATCTCCTCGAGGTGCATCACAAAAGTAATGAGAATGATTTCCCCAAAAATTATTTTATTCCAAAAACATACAATTAGGCTCGATCACCTTTAAAGTAGGTTCCCTGGCACTGAAGACAACGGTTCCTGCGACACCGCCAGTCTTCATAGCAGTGCTGGAAGTCTTCATGTGAGAGGCTGTTCAGAGCGCTCCTCGTGGCTGACTGGACGTTTTCAACACTACAAAAATGGTGTCCTTTCAGGCGAGTTTTGATTTTGGGGAACGAAAGTCACACGGGGCCAAGTCAGGGCTAAAGGGTGGGTGAGGAATGGTAGGGATGATTTTTTTGTGCCAAAAACTCCCTCACAGCCAATGATGTGTGACTCAACGCATGGTGGAGGATCCACGTTTTGGCAATGTCAGGGCTCACTCGCAAAACATCGGTCCTGATAAAGAGCAGCCATGATAACGGACACATTTTCATTGGTTCTTGACGTTGAAGGTCGCCCTGAGCGCTGTTCATCCTCAACGACTTCCCTTCCTTCCTTGTAGGCCTTTGTGATATCTGAAAACTTGGGCTGACGACAAAGCAGCTTCCCCGTACCCGGTCATCGGCATCTCTAAGGTTTCTGAAGCTGTTTTTTTCCAAGTTTGACGCTAAATTTGATTACGTAACATTGCTCGACGCTTCTCTGCGTTTTCATCCGTGACAAGAAAAACAAGGGTGCGCTTTTGTTACGTACCGACACTTCGAAAGGCTCAGACTCAACGGAGGAGGGTTCGGCCGTATACTTGAGATATCCCCGCAACATCCTCCGTCCCCACTTTCCTCACGCAGCCCTCGTGGGGAGCGTAAAACTAGAGATCCGTGCCGTTTTTGAGGCAGTTCGGCCCATGCACATGACCATAGTTTATCCGTAACTACGGATTTAATTGCGGACCCATTAATTTCTATTAGCCACAGACGCCTTTCCGTATATTTACGGATGTGTGTCCGGGCCGTAGAAATGATCAACAAAATATAGAACATGTCTTATTCTTGTCCGCAATTGCGGCACGGACTCGTCCATAGAAATCTATGGGCACTTCGGCAATTGCGGACGGCTTCTGATGTGCATCCGTATTTACGGACAGTAAAAACCCTTTCGGTCGTGTGCATGGGGCCTAATGTTAATGGCTGGCAGCTCTGCCTCTGTGCGGTACATTTTTAGCCGCGACTCTACGGACATGATCAGGCCGAGCTCAGGTTTGTTAAATATACATCCACAGGCGTTTGTATCCAAGTGGGATCACGTGGCTCCTTCCCGGATTTCAGGCCGAGGTCTTCTTAACTCTTTAGTATTGGAACAGAAGAGCCGGGAAGTTGGAGCGAGGTCCTGAATTCTGGTCCAGCGAGCAGCAGGTTAAGGAATCCTGAGACGTAGATCACTGTGTGTGGCCCGTCTTCAATGAATTGTAAATACTCCCAAGGAGGTGCAAAGACCCGGCCAAAAGTTTCTGACTGCAGTTTGCAAATTTATTTTATTTTACTTTTTTATTTTATTTTTTTATTTTTTATCCGGTAATGTTCGTTTTTCGTGGATTTTCTCCGGTATTTACAATATTATGAACAAGTAAATGAGATCACGGATTTCTGCTTCATTTTATTGACCCCAAACAATTAGCAGGGTGGTGTCTTAATTATCGCACTGGTGTAAAGCAAATATATGACAGAAGGGAGGACGGGACCGTGCGTCGTCTGCTGAGACTGGTGCCGACGGGGAGATGCATGAAAATCGAGGCCAATATATAGCCAGCTGCTGGAATCCCACAGGCTGCGGTTGTAGTGCACCATTTTTTCAGCATCCGTTTTTTTTGTGGAGTTGACACCTGTCTTTTTTTTTATACTTTACCTTTATTTGGATCTAGTTCTGACTCGCGCTAAAAAAAAAAATGGAGCCAAAAATTGCATCATAATTGTGTGTAAGATCCTGGCTTTACAATGGTATTGGCTCCACCACGGAGAAGCAGGAGGTTGATTGCGGTTTTCGTCATGTGTTAGACAAATGCGCCATGCAGCCGGCGTGAAAATCAAACTGTCCTATACCGTAACTGTTCATTAATAAGTCTTGGCTGTTTTGCGCAGAGCGTCCTGAATTTGTTTGAGCTGTTACTATTGTGTAGACACCATGTTAGGCACTCTTATGTAGGTCACTAATGTCAGGCCCTATTATATGGGCACTTATATGACAGGTTTATTATATATATTCTTTATGGCTGGTTCTTTTATTTGGCACTATTAGTTGGAGACTATATGACACTGCTATTTTGAGGCTTTATAGCATTTTTCTATTTAGGGGCTATAAGGCCCTGTTATTTAGGACCTGTATTGCGCTACTTTTAGAGTATTGTGCCGGGCTGTTATTAGGCGACTATCTGGCACTGTGTTTGTAATGGCCGGAAGGAGGTGAAGGGAAAGTGAGCCCTAATCTACCCACCGCCCTGTCCCTGCCTACTTGCAACGACTCGCCCTAGGCGACGAGGTACAACTGGGCGGCGGTCCCTACGCTGTCTAAGTGCACAGGAAAACAAACAGGGAACATGCAAGGGAAGGGGCAGTAGCCACGGAACGCCACGAGGAAACAGAGCGGCGAACGGACAGTCAGGACCAGGACGAAGTGAGTACACCCAAGCGGGCAAGGAGACAGAAGCAAGCCAGGGGCAAAGCAAAGCAGGTCAAGCAGAACTGCAGCAAGGCAGAAGCACGGCAGAAGCAGGCTGGAGCAAGCAGCAGTGGGGCCAGGAATCCAAAAGAATTACAAGCACTGAGGGAGAGAACAGGGCAGGTAATAAAGGACAGGGGGCGGAGCTAACTCCGACAGACCAGGCCGCGATAGGCTCTCCCACTCCTGAGCCTGCCACCCTGGTTGGTGGGAGATGGTGTCAGTCGAACAGGTCTGGCCTCAGGTGTGGATTGATTAATCCCAGGAGTATACCTAGATGAAGTACCTGGCAGATCCCTAACAGTACTCCCCCTTTTATGAGGGGCCACCGGACCCTTACTAAGGGGACCCGGTTTAGTGGGGAAGAGAAGGTGGAACCTCCTGATCAATACCCCAGCGTGAACATCACGGGCAGGTACCCAAGTCCTCTCCTCCGGCCCGTATCCTCTCCAATGGACCAGGTACTGGAGGGAGCCCTGGACCATCCTACTGTCCATAATCTTGGCCACCTCGAATTCCACCCCCTCAGGGGTGAGAACGGGAACAGGAGGTATCCTCGAGGGGGACCAGGACGGGGAGCAGCGTTTAAGGAGGGAGGCATGGAAGACGTCATGTATGCGAAATGATGGGGGGAGCTCCAGACGGAAGGATACAGGGTTGAGGACTTCAATGATCTTATAAGGTCCAATAAATCGGGGAGCAAACTTCCTGGACGGGACCTTAAGGCGCAAGTTCCTGGACGACAACCAGACCAAATCCCCGACGACAAACCGGGGGTTAGCAGAACGTCTACTATCCGCCTGAATCTTTTGTGCGCTCTGGGACGCCTCTAGGTTCTTCTGAACCTGGGCCCAGACGGTGCACAGTTCCCGATGAACATCCTCTACCTCAGGATTATTGGAACAACCAGGGGAAACGGAGGAGAACCTTGGGTTAAACCCGAAATTACAGAAAAACGGGGAGACCCCTGACGAGTTACTGACCCGGTTATTCAAGGAAAATTCAGCAAGGGGAAGGAATGAGACCCAATCGAATTGACAGTCAGAGATGAAACACCTTAAATATTGTTCCAGGGATTGGTTGGTCCTTTCCGTTTGGCCATTAGTTTCGGGATGGAAGGCGGAGGAGAAGGACAGATCAATCTCCAACTTTTTACAAAAAGCTCTCCAAAATAAGGAAACAAATTGTACCCCTCTGTCAGAAACGATATTGACTGGGGCCCCATGGAGACGCAGGATGTGTTTCACAAACAAAGAAGCTAACGTCTTGGCGTTAGGTAGCTTCTTAAGGGGCACAAAGTGGCACATCTTGCTGAAGCGGTCGACTACCACCCACACCACCGACTTGCCCTGAGATGGAGGCAAATCGGTGATAAAATCCATGGAGATATGGGTCCAAGGTCTCTGGGGAATGGGCAAGGAACGTAGTAGGCCCGCAGGTCGGGACCTAGGGGTTTTGGACCTAGCGCAAACCTCACAAGCGGCGACGTAAGCCCTAACGTCTTTAGGCAACCCAGGCCACCAATAGTTTCTGGTAATGAGGTGTTTGGTGCCCAAGATGCCAGGATGACCAGATAGAGCGGAGTCATGGTTTTCCCTGAGTACCCTCAGCCGGTATTGCAGGGGAACAAACAGTTTGTCCCCAGGGACGTTCCCGGGAGCTGCACCCTGATCAGCCGCGATATCAGAAGCTAAATCAGAATCCGTGGCAGAGACGATTATACCAGGGGGTAAAATACAAGCAGGATCCTTCTCAGAAGGAGGATTGGCCATGAAACTACGTGACAGAGCATCAGCCTTAATATTCTTGGACCCAGCCCTATAGGTAACCAAGAAATTAAATCTGGTAAAGAATAGTGCCCACCGAGCTTGTCTAGGATTAAGCCTCCGGGCCGATTCTAGGAAAACCAGATTCTTGTGATCCGTAAGGACCGTTACCTGGTGTCTGGCCCCCTCCAGGAAGTGCCGCCACTCCTCAAAAGCCCATTTAATGGCTAGAAGTTCGCGGTTGCCAATATCATAGTTACTCTCCGTGGGCGAAAACTTCCTAGAGAAGTAAGCACAGGGGCGGAGATGGGTGAGGGAGCTGGTACCCTGGGACAAGACGGCCCCCACTCCCACCTCGGAAGCGTCAACCTCCACAATAAATGGCTCCTCTTGGTTGGGCTGAATCAGCACGGGGGCCGAGATAAAGCACTTCTTGAGGGTCTCAAAGGCCTGGACGGCCTCAGGGGGCCAATGGAGGACATCAGCACCCTTGCGGGTAAGGTCCGTAAGAGGCTTAGCGACGACCGAGAAGTTGGCAATAAATCTCCTGTAATAGTTGGCGAACCCTAAAAAACACTGTAACGCCTTAAGGGAGGCAGGTTGGACCCATTCCGCCACAGCCTGAACCTTGGCAGGGTCCATGCGGAATTCATGAGGAGTGAGGATTTGCCCTAAAAATGGTATCTCCTGTACCCCAAAGACACATTTTTCAGTCTTAGCAAACAGATTATTCTCCCGAAGGACCTGGAGCACCTTCCTGACATGCTCCACGTGGGAGGACCAGTCCTTGGAAAACACCAGTATGTCATCAAGGTACACAACAAGAAAATTACCCAGGTACTCTCTCAGGATTTCATTAATAAAATTCTGGAAGACAGCAGGGGCATTACACAACCCAAAGGGCATGACCAGGTATTCGAAATGACCCTCGGGTGTGTTGAACGCAGTTTTCCACTCATCCCCCTCTTTGATGCGGATAAGGTTATATGCCCCCCGTAGATCGAACTTAGAAAACCATTGGGCTCCCTGAACCTGATTAAAAAGATCCGGAATCAAAGGAAGTGGGTACTGGTTCCTTACGGTGACCTTATTCAGGTTACGATAATCAATGCACGGCCTAAGACCACCATCCTTCTTCCCCACGAAGAAGAAGCCAGCACCTACAGGAGAAGTCGAGGGGCGAATGAAACCCTTGGCCAGGCATTCTTGGATATATTCCCTCATAGCTTTACGTTCAGGACATGAAAGATTAAATATCCTCCCCTTAGGAAGCTTGGCACCAGGCACCAAATCGATAGCGCAATCGTAATCTCTATGGGGGGGCAACACCTCGGAGGCCTCCTTAGAAAACACATCGGCGAAGTCCTGAACAAACTCAGGAAGCGTGTTTACCTCCTCCCGGGGAGAAATAGAGTTAACACAAAGACATGACATAAGACATTCATTACCCCATTTGGTGAGATCCCCAGAATTCCAATCAAACGTGGGATTATGCAACTGCAACCAGGGAAGACCTAATACCAGATCAGACGATAATCCCTGCATCACCAGTACAGAGCACTGCTCCAAATGCATGGAGCCAACCAGGAGTTCAAAAACAGGAGTATGCTGAGTAAAATAACCATTAGCAAGGGGAGTTGAGTCGATTCCTACTACAGGGATAGGATAAGGTAAATCAATACAAGGCATCTTTAGAGACATAGCAAATTCCGCAGACATGATATTAGCAGATGACCCTGAATCCACGAAAGCACTGCCCGTGGCAGACCGGCCAGCAAACGAGACCTGAAAGGGAAGCAAAATTTTATTGCGTTTCACATTAACGGGAAATACCTGTGCGCCCAAGTGACCTCCCCGATGATCACTTAGGCGCGGAAGTTTTCCGGCTTCATATTCTTGCGCCTGGGACAGGTGTTCAGTAGATGCTTGTCGTCCCCACAGTAGAAGCAGAGACCATTCATTCTGCGAAACTCCCTACGTTGTCGAGGGGACATGGAGGCCCCGAGTTGCATAGGTACCTCCGAGTCCTCCGTGGAGGGGCGAGGAGACGGGACCTCGGGGGGGATCGCAGAAAGGTCAGAGGGGAGCACACTGAAGCGTTCTAGCTGACGTTCCCTGAGACGTCGGTCAAGTCGTACTGCTAGGGCCATAACCTGGTCAAGGGAGTCAGACGAGGGGTAGCTAACCAGCAGATCCTTCAGGGCGTCAGATAATCCTAACCTAAACTGGCACCTTAGGGCCGGATCGTTCCACCGAGAAGCTACGCACCACTTTCTAAAATCAGAACAGTATTCCTCAACCGGTCTCCTACCCTGACGTAAGGTCACCAGCTGACTCTCGGCAAAAGCAGTCCTGTCAGTCTCGTCATAAATGAGTCCGAGGGCAGAGAAAAAACGATCAACAGAGGAAAGTTCAGGGGCGTCAGGAGCCAAGGAGAAGGCCCACTCTTGGGGCCCTTCCTGGAGTCGGGATATGATGATACCCACCCGCTGGTTCTCGGAACCTGAGGAGTGGGGCTTTAGGCGGAAATACAGTCTGCAACTCTCCCGGAAGGAGAGAAACGTCTTACGGTCCCCTGAGAACCGGTCAGGTAACTTGAGGTCGGGTTCTAGAGGTGAGGTGAGGGGTACTACTAAAGCAGCGTCACCCTGATTGACCCTTTGGGCCAGGGCCTGGACCTGTAGGGAGAGGCCCTGCATCTGCTGGGCCAGGGTCTCAAGGGGGTCCATGATAGCGTCAGCGTAGGAGAAATGGTAGACTAGGTAAGGGCTTGTAATTATGTAATGGCCGGAAGGAGGTGAAGGGAAAGTGAGCCCTAATCTACCCACCGCCCTGTCCCTGCCTACTTGCAACGACTCGCCCTAGGCGACGAGGTACAACTGGGCGGCGGTCCCTACGCTGTCTAAGTGCACAGGAAAACAAACAGGGAACATGCAAGGGAAGGGGCAGTAGCCACGGAACGCCACGAGGAAACAGAGCGGCGAACGGACAGTCAGGACCAGGACGAAGTGAGTACACCCAAGCGGGCAAGGAGACAGAAGCAAGCCAGGGGCAAAGCAAAGCAGGTCAAGCAGAACTGCAGCAAGGCAGAAGCACGGCAGAAGCAGGCTGGAGCAAGCAGCAGTGGGGCCAGGAATCCAAAAGAATTACAAGCACTGAGGGAGAGAACAGGGCAGGTAATAAAGGACAGGGGGCGGAGCTAACTCCGACAGACCAGGCCGCGATAGGCTCTCCCACTCCTGAGCCTGCCACCCTGGTTGGTGGGAGATGGTGTCAGTCGAACAGGTCTGGCCTCAGGTGTGGATTGATTAATCCCAGGAGTATACCTAGATGAAGTACCTGGCAGATCCCTAACAGTGTTTAGGTGACTGGCACTGTTATTTTGTGACTGAATGGCACTGATGTTTGGTAACTGTATGGCAGTGTTGTTTGGGCACAGTCTGATAGTGCTATTTGGAGTCTGTATGGCGCTGTTATTTGGAGTCTGTATGGCGCTGTTATTTGGAGTCTGTATGGCGCTGTTATTTGGAGTCTGTATGGCGCTGTTATTTGGAGTCTGTATGGCGCTGTTATTTGGAGTCTGTATGGCGGTGTTTTTTGGAGACTGTATAGCGCTGCTATTTGGAGACTGTATGGTGGTATTTGGAGGCTGTATGGCACTGGTGCTAAGGCACTGTGTGGCGCTGTTATTTGGAGACTGTATGGCGGTGTTATTTGGAGACAGTGTGGCACTGGTGCTAGGGCACTGTGTGGCGCTGTTATATGGGCACCGTGTGGCACTGTTAGGTGTTGTTCACATCTGTGTCAGGGTTCCGTTCTGACGTTCCGTTGGAGTTTCCTGTCAGAACGGAACCCTGACTGAAACAAACGGAAACCATAGGTTTCCGTTTGCATCACCATTGATTCAAATGGTGACGGATCCGGTGCAAATGGTTTCCGTTTGTGTCAGTTGTGAAAGGGCTCCGTCGTTGTGACGGAATGAATAGCTCAGTTGACTACGGTATTGATTCCGTCAAAACGACAAAACCCTTAACACCTTCCCGACCGCACACTGTCTTTTGACGTCAGGTGGCGCAGGTGCTTAGTCTACAGGGACATCTTTTGGAGTCTCTGTAGATCAGGCTGATGAGCGCTCGTCCTCTAAGCAGGAACCGTAACTAACAGCTCCTGATCTTAGACCTGAATACAGCTGGGGTCGGAAAACATTCGGACCCCAGCTGTTTAACCCTTTGATTACCGCGGTCCGTGACCGCGGCATGATCAAAGGGAATTCCCCTCTTTGATTGCATCACCGGGATTCCGGTGATGCGATCAAACACCGGGGAATCCCTCTGCAGTCAGCCCTGGGGACCTACAAAGGACCCCAGGGCTGTCTGTTCTGTTTGCCTGCTGTTCGGGCACACTATGTGCTGCCCGATCAGCAGCCTGTGTCATAGTGACAATGTAATGTATTAGCATACAGGATTATGCGAATACATTACAAGTAAAAAAATAAAAGTTACAAATAAAGTTATCCCTTGATGGGATTAACAAAAAAAAAAAGTAACAAAACAAATAAAATAAAAAAAGTCCCAAAAAGAGTCTTTATTTAGCATAAAATACATTTTATTGCCCCTACAGTAAATAAAAACCAAAAACCCACACATATTAGGTATCTACACGACCGTAATAACCTGAAGAATTAGTCTAATGGGTTATTTAGCGTGAAACATAAACGGGATAAAAAACTATTCCGAGAATCACTTTTTCCTATATATCAAACTGTGGGGAAAATAAAAAAAAACCTATTTCTCTCGCATAAAACAAGGCCTCATACAGCCACGTCAATGAAAAAATAAAAAAAAGTTATGGCTGCTGAAACGCAGAGAGGCAAAAACAGAAAAATTGAGCTGGTTATTAAGATCTTTTCCGGCCCGGTCATTAAGGGGTTAAACAAAAGTGACAAACGGAAACCATGTGCATGGGATCCGTCGCTATTGAAATCAATGGTGATGAAAATGGAAACCTGTGGTTTCCGTTTTTTTCAGTCAGGATTCCGTTCCGACGGGAAACTCCAACTTAACGCCAGAACGGAGCCCTGACACAGATGTGAACGAAGACATATTTGCTGGCCTGTGTGGCGCTGTTATTTGGGGGCCTATGTGGCGCTGTTATTTGGGGGCCTGTGTGGCGCTGTTATTTGGGGGCCTGTGTGGCGCTGTTATTTGGGGGCCTGTGTGGCGCTGTTATTTGGGGGCCTGTGTGGCGCTGTTATTTGGGGGCCTGTGTGGCGCTGTCATTTGGGGGCCTGTGTGGCGCTGTCATTTGGGGGCCTGTGTGGCGCCGTCATTTGGGGGCCTGTGTGGCGCCGTCATTTGGGGGCCGGTGTGGCGCCGTCATTTGGGGCCGGTGTGGCGCTGTCATTTGGGGCCGGTGTGGCGCCGTCATTTGGGGCCGGTGTGGCGCAGTCATTTGGGGCCGGTGGGGCGCAGTCATTTGGGGCCGGTGTGGGGCGCTGTCATTTGGGGCTGGGGTGTGGCGCTGTCATTTGGGGCTGGGGTGTGGCGCTGTCATTTGGGGCTGGGGTGTGGCGCTTTCATTTGGGGCTGGGGTGTGGCGCTTTCATTTGGGGCTGGGGTGTGGCGCTGTCATTTCTGGCCGGTGTGTGGCGCGGTCATTTGGGGACCGTGTTGCACTTTTATTTGGGCACTGGGGTCTCGAACAGACGCCCCAATAAGTGTATATAACAATTATGTATAGACGCAATTTCAACCATCTCTGCTTTCCTTACATGAATCCAATTTTATTGCTTTGTGGATACAGTAAGTTATAAAAAAAACATGACAATATAGTTACTTGTCAATTACTAATGGATACGTTAGGAGACAATAGGGATACCGGATATGCCTTGCTTGACATGCTCCTTCCCCCTTACTGACTGTCTTCAGAGAGTTGGGGAGGGCAGGACTTTTTTCTACTGATCCTCTGATTGGCATTGTGGAGGGCAAATATGCCCACTAGTTCAGCTCTGATAGGGCATCGTACAGACCTAAAGACAACCTAATGCCCTGCTCCCTAACCATATGTAGCTGAGCTGGCAGTAGTATTTTTATATGTGACTAGGAATGATTTTTAATGGTCCACTACTTTTTCCAGTGACTGGTGATGTGGTGGATGGACTTTTATGATACACTAAATCCTTTATTATCTTTTCACCTCGTCAGAAGTTAAGACTCGAGCATGTTACGCAAGGGACGTCATATTTTGCGCTGCTCTAATGAGGTCAAATGGGACATATTTTCATCCTCCTATAACCTCCCCAAATGAGGTCAGTCCCTTTGATTCGTGCCCGGCCTTCACAAATACTCAGTCACATTCAATATTCTAATTATTCTTCCAAAAGTAATGAGCAGGGAGCTGTCTGGAGCTATTAGGGAAGACGAGGAGATGGCGGTAAATGGGTTACCAGCCTGTCACTATAAGTTTTCATTACGGGTTTGAATTTTCCCCACGTTCCATTATTCACAGCAGAGACCGCCATCCCGGTAACCGCTAGAGGAATATAGATTATTATGACCAATTGCCTTCACGGGATTAATGAAGGGTACAGCCGGTGTACAGCTCATTACATAGATTTAAGAAGTCTGAAAATACCTATAGATACTTATCAGAGGAATGATACCTATAGATACTTGTTGGGAGAATGGTACCTATAGATACTTATCGGGAGAATAATAGTTATAGATACTTATCAGAAGAATGATACCTATAGGTACTTGTTGGGAGAATGGTACCTATAGATACTTATCGGGAGAATGATACCTATAAGTACTTGTTGGGAGAATGATACCTATAGATACTTAGCATAATTATTCCTATAGATACTTATCAGAAGAATGATACCTATAGATACTTATCGGGAGAATGATACTTATAGATACTTATGGGGAGAATAATAGTTATAGATACTTCTCAGAAGAATGATACCTATAGATACTTATTGGGAGAATAATAGTTATAGATACTTATCGGGAGAATGATACCTATAGGTACTTGTTGGGAGAATGATATCTGAATAATCTGAATAATTATTCTAAGTATCTGTCTATAGGGAGAATGATACCTATAGATACTTAGCATAATTATTCCTATAGATACTTATCAGAAGAATGATACCTATAGATACTTATCGGGAGAATGATACTTATAGATACTTATGGGGAGAATAATAGTTATAGATACTTCTCAGAAGAATGATACCTATAGATACTTATTGGGAGAATAATAGTTATAGATACTTATCGGGAGAATGATACCTATAGGTACTTGTTGGGAGAATGATATCTGAATAATCTGAATAATTATGCTAAGTATCTGTCTATAGGTATCATTCTCCCGATAAGTATCTATAACTATTATTCTCCCCATAAGTATCTATAAGTATCATTCTCCTGATAGCATAATTATTCCTATAGATACTTATCATGATACTTATAGATACTTATGGGGAGAATAATAGTTATAGATACTTATCGGGAGAATGATACCTATAGGTACTTGGGAGAATGATACCTATAGACAGATACTTGGCATAATTATTCCTATAGATATTTATCAGGAGAATGATACTTATAGATACTTATCAGGAGAATGATATCTATAGATACTTCTCAGGAGAATGATACCTATAGATACTTATCAGGAGAATGATACCTATAGATACTTATGGGGAGAATAATAGTTATAGATACTTATCAGAAGAATGATACCTATATATACTTATGGGGAAAATAATAGTTATAGATACTTATCAGAAGAATGATACCTATGGATACGTATCGGGAGAATGATACCTATAGGTACTTATCGGGAGAATGATACCTATAGGTACTTATCGGGAGAATGATACCTATAGGTACTTATCGGGAGAATGATACTTATAGATACTTCTCAGAAGAATATATATAGATACATCTCAGAAGAATGATACCTATGGATACTTATCTGGAGAATGATACCTATAGGTACTTATCGGGAGAATGATACTTATAGATACTTCTCAGAAGAATGATATCTATAGATACTTCTCAGAAGAATGATACCTATGGATACTTATCAGAAGAATGATACCTATAGATACTTATGGGGAGAATAATAGTTATAGATACTTATCAGAAGAATGATACCTATAGATATTTATCAGGAGAATGATACCTATAGATAGATACTTAGCATAATTATTCCTATAGATATTTATCGGGAGAATGATACCTATAGATACTTAGCAGGAGAATGATATTTATGGGGCACATGATCCCTATAGATACTTATGTCAGATAGTGATGTGCTTGCTGTGTCCTCCATGATTTCCTCCACCTTGGCTTGCTCTGGCGCTAGCTGAGGTCATGGAAGTTATTTTGCAATGACTTCACTTAGAAAATATCCTTATTTTGACAGTCGAACCTCCTGGGACTCGGCCTCATTTTTCATTGTTTAGTCCAGGACACATTCTTGGGTGAACCTGTTTGGTATTTTGTGTTTGTCCCAATTAAATTATTTCCCACCAGGGCAGAGAAAAAAAAATGAAGCGTTAACGTTAAGTTTTTTTATATTGTAGGTTGAATTCCTTGTGCTTATTACAAGCAGATTCATTTGTTCCGTATAAGTTCTCCTGCCAGATATCCAACCTCCGGGGAGTCAGATGCCTGTGTATCTAGGCGGATTCCAAGAAGACCTTTAATTAAAATTTCTTTTTCGGGAGGGGAGATTTGTGGGGAGGGCTGAACGCCTTTGAGAACCAATTACTGCGTCCCTTTTTGGCATTTTTAATTGAATATTTGTATTGAAAACAGAAGAAGGAGCCGGGGAGCTGATTAAGAGATGCGGGGAAACAATAGATTGCAACGTGCTTTTGATTTGAGGATTAGGTCCCTTAATTGTTGGAGAGATCAGGGATTGTGCTCTCAGATAATTGGGGGGAGAGTCTGTTACTTCTGTCTCTGGTTCACTGCTTGGAATTGAGGACTGGACCTGTCCCTAGGACTATTCTGCCAAATTTCCAAAGGAAAATATATCTCCTGTTCCAAAGAGCTATTAAACTACGTAAAATATTATAACGTGTAGAACGGTGCTTAAAGCAACACTGTGGGGGAGGGGTGTTCAATTAATAAAACATCAGGGACCTTACAGTCAAATTCAGCCCTGACATTTCTATTTTCTAAGTAGTCCGCTAGCAGCTAAGACTGCATTAATGCCACAACTTCAGACTTCCACTTCCACACGTTGCACAAAGGGGGAGACGGTAGTCTGAGAACATCTCTATAGACTGCAGGTTCCTGTTCGTACTTATCAGCACAGCCTGGTGAATGAAGTGGGTGCAATGTATATGCTTCTGCTCATCTACTTCAATCCATGCCAGAGGAACCTGTGAATAGTCCTTTTCCTGTAAGTTCAGCTTCTTCTGTCTTACGTTTGTTTTGGACAGGAAGTAGCTGTCTGACTGTTGCTACTATTGTCAGCCATATTAGTTGTCATGGAGCTAATTTCTCTGTCACCCAAAGGCTCCTCCTCCGCTTACCCTGGCAGTCCATTACAGTGAGAGAACCTCCCATTCTCTTCCCTCTCACTGTGACCAGACATGTTTGACACTATGTAATGGTGGGGGTAGGGAAACAGACAAGTGAGCCCTAATCTACCCGCCACTCAGTCCCTGCCTACTTGCAACGACCCGCCCTAGGCGACGGGGTACAAATGGGCGACGGTCCCTACGCTCAGTAAGTGCACGACAGACAAACAGACAAGGGAACACATAGCTAAGGGAAATGGGGCAGTTGCCCACGGCAACACCGTGAGCAACAAGAGTGGTGAACGAGCCGAGTCAAACCAGGAGTGTACGAGGTACCAAACGCTGAGCAGGAGAGTAGTGAACAAGCCGAGTCAAACCAGGAGTGTACGAGGTACCAAACGCAGAGCAGGAGAGTAGTCAGTAAGCCGGGGTCAGTATGAAGCAGGGTCAAATAGTTCAGAAGCTGAAGCAGGGCCAGGAAACCACACGAGAAGAATCACAAGCAAGGAGGAACAGGAAAGGCAGGTATAAATAGACAGAGGGCGGGAGCTAGCTCCGTCTGGCCAGGCTGTGATAGGCTCTCCCACTCCTAAGCCTGCCATCCTGAGTGGTGGAAGATGGAGTCAGTCTCACAGACATAGAAGCAGGTGCAGACCGATTACCTATGGGCGTATACACCGAAGCTGTGCCTGGCAGATCCTTTACACACTATCTCTGTTTGTTGAGTGCGAAACATGATCTGGTGTCCGTGACCAAATATATTTTTTTTTTTTTTTTTTTTGTCTATTAGGGATGTCTCCAATAAATCAGAACCTATTAGATTACAAGTTTTTTGTTTTCTATACAACAAGGGATACTGGGAAGTTTGTTGGTGACATTCATGTAGGGAGGAAGTAGCTAGCTTATTTTCCGATTTTGAATTTCTATAGAAAGACATATAGATCTTATCCGAGACATAACTGCAGAAAAAGAATAATAATATTCCTATAGATACTTATCAGGAGAATGATACCTATAGATACGTATGGGGAGAATAATAGTTATAGATACTTATCGGGAGAATGATACCTATAGGTACTTGTTGGGAGAATGATACCTATAGATAGATTCTTAGCATAATTATTCCTATAGATATTTATCAGGAGAATGATTCTTATAGATACTTATCGGGAGAATGATTCTTATAGATACTTATCGGGAGAATGATGCTTATAGATACTTATCACGCGCGTCGCACAGACCTATGTTAGTGAATGGGGCCGTTCAGACAGTCCGTGATTTTCACGCAACGTATGTCCGCTGCGTAAAACTCACGACATGTCCTATACTTGGCCGTTTTTCACGCATCACGCACCTATTGAAGTCAATGGGTGCGTGAAAATCGCGCACAGCACACGGAAGCTCTTCCGTGTGTCGCACGTGATTCGGGTAACAGTAGATAAAGAAACGAAGGAAAAAATAACAGCACTTCCTTCATTTATTTTTCTAAACATCAAAACCGCGTGTCATAATGATGGCATATGCGTGAAAATCACGCAGCCACGCAGCAAACACTGATGACACACGGAACTTCAACGCGCAAAAAATGCAACATTTTTTGCGCGTGCAAAACGCACACGTTCGTGTGAATAAGGCCTTATGCTGTTTCACTGAAACCTAGAATGAGAAGCTGCAGCCGCATCTCCCTCCTCCCCCTCCTCTTTGTTTCTATTATGCATTATTACAGCAGATGGATTCTTTGGGGACAGCAAGGAAAGGGGATCTATAGGCTGGTGGTGACAAAGATGCCACTTTCCCTTTAGTAAAATTTAATTTATGATGTAAAAAAAACATACCGACGTGTACTCCTTAATTATGTAGTGATATACCTCATATATCATATGCAGTGCCTGATTAAGGATGGGATTGATGTTCCTGGGCAAAATATTAGATAGGGGCCCTCATCCCATCTCTAGAACCCAGATCAGCTGAGCCCGTATAGCATCCACATATGGAAATGGTGGCCGCTTTTGCGAGTGACCCTCTCCACTGAATTCTCTATCCAAGCCAGTGACTCACTTAGGACTCATTCAGACGAGCGTAATACTAGTCTGTGTGCATTGAAATCACTCACAGACCACGGACCCATGCAATTTAATGGGGCCATTCACACATGCGTTGTTTTTCACGCACCTAGTCGCCCATTGAAGTCTATGGGTGCATGAAAACCACGGACGGCACACGGACGCACATCCACTTGCTGTCCGTGTTTCACGCATCAAATACATAGAAAAGCAGAAAAATATATTTTTTTTAAAAATGAAGTGCTTGCATGGATGTGAAAAACGCAGGCCACACGCAAAGCAAACTGATGGCAATACTCAACGGACAAGAAATGTAGGAAAAACGCTGCGGTTTTTACACGCGCAAATTGGACACGCTCGACTGAATGTAGCCTTAGGGCTCGTTCCGACAACCGTGATTCTCGTCCGTGTAATGTACGTTCTTTCAACGCACAGCACACGGACCCATTGATTTCAATGCGGCTGTTCACACATGCGTGCGTTTTTTTTACGCAGCGAGAGTCCATTGCGTGAAACTCACTGCATGTCCTATATTGATGCGTTTTCACGCACCCGGCCGCCCATTGAAGTCAATAGGTGCGGGAAAACCACGGACGCACATCCCTGTACATTGAAAAAATAAAAGTGCTTGCGAGTAAACCTGTCACGCTCATGTAAATTTAGCCTTAGGGCTCATTCAGACGAGCGTATATGTAGTTCGTGCGATGACCGTTATAACAACGACCGTCACACGGGCACATGTACTTCAATGGGGCCGTTCACACGACCGTTGTTTCAACGGAGGGTGTGAAAGGTCCGTGCACTTCATTCATCCCCCCATAGACTCTAGGGGCACGTGCCCTCCTGATAGCATGGTTGCATAACTGGGACAATCAGAGGTCCCGAAAAGCTGGGTGACCACTCTGCTTTCCACAAGATTAAAATGTCTGCATAGAATTGCTGACTCCTTACGATGTACTGTGGATTTTAAGATCTCTCGAAGCAGCTAACATGACATTTACCCTTCCCGGCCCACAGATTATTTGGATATTACTTTGCAGATTGAATTTCATGTTGACCGTCCGCTTAAATTGGAATATAAAATCAACAATTCCACTGTGACAGATGCAGCGTTCACAGCCCGGAATATGACTGGTCGTGTAATAATTGGTAGTGAATGTTATGGATACCAGGAGAGTCTGATCACTTCAATATGGGAGAAATATTCCTATCGGCGGGGCTGCGGCCATATTGTTTTAATGGAATCCATGTCATTTCACCTATATTTACATTCCAAAATAATAGAGAAAAATGATACAATTCTGTATATAAAAAAAAACGGAATACTAAACAAAAGCGGAATAGCTGTAACCTGTGCATTTCTACATTGGCGCAGGATGAATTATAGCAGAACGCCTGAAACACTGAACAGCCCTAAATTCAAACCATGTGATATTTTTGGAGTCGTCTTTTAATAGTCCTTCCAAAAGTTTAAATTTAATTTTATGCTTTGGAATATGTACATGATGTCACCGCGCTCGCCAGGAATTGGCTCCGTGCCTTTACAGATCTTAGTCTCCCAGGGATAAGAAAGATGATTTAGGTGAGGGGAGAGGTCGGCGCTGTTATTACGATGACATTAGGGGGAGGGTAAGTATGAGAGGAAGCCGCTGATCTCCGTACATGTGTCAGGACAGATCTGCAGTCTGGATAGGAGACAACTTAAATACGTCCATTGTGCGGCAGCTGCTTCCTCCCACTGTTTATTGTTCCGCTCGATCCTATAAACGCTCTTGGACGCTTTTATATAAATGTTGTTTTTTTCAATAAAGTTTGTTTGGACGAAGTAAACAAACAGACGTCATCGTTGCGATGCTGCGGAGCGTACGTCTATTCTGTAACGGCAAGTGCTGCTAATTAAAGGGAAATTACCTATATTTATCTTCTGACATGTTTTAGAAACATTGGAGGGATCCCAGGAGCTCGGTCTCCCTCCAATTACCTAGACAGAGAGGTCGCAAAAATGAATGACATTCTCTCACATTCGGGGTAATGGTAATTCAGGGAAAATCAGAGATCCCTCAGCTACTCTCAAGGGGTTCGGGAGCTGTTCGTAACATTATATGCTGCTTTTATTTTGGGAATCGTGTGGAGCGTCACAATTCTTAATGTCCCGCAAGGTATTCCACATCAATCGGGATAAAAGTCCTCCCAAAAACACAAAAATTAGAATTTTTTTTATTTTATTTTTTTATTTCACTACTAGGGTTGGACCAGTGTACCATAGGGTCCTTCAGGCTCTGACACATTAATAAGCCCCAAAGGTCCAGCAGAATACACCCCCATATTGATCTGATTTGGAGGAAGATCAGGGCATGTTCTATATTGATGGAGGGGGGTCCTCTGGTGGACCCAAGGAACCTCAGTACCAAACTGATCGCTAAAAGGTATCGAAGAGTCCGCAGATGTACTGAAGAGATGAGAAAACCACTACATAGTGATAATTCAACATATGTCACCCATTCACCTACTGAAAAGTTTTAGAGACCATGAAAGTCATCTAGTTGGTGGGTAGTAGATCTTCGTGGCACTGGTGGCCTTCCATTGCCCCACCACCTCATTCAATAAGCGTTCCTTCATTGCCCACTACTTCCAACCTATGTGTCTCTATGATGATGGCTCTCAAGCTCAACCTATGGGTCTCTATGATAATGGATCTCAAGCTCGACCTATGGGTCTCTATGATGATGGATCTCAATCTCAACCTATGGGTCTCTATGATGATGGATCTCAACCTATGGGTCTCTATGATGATGGATCTCGATCTCAACCTATGGGTCTCTATGATGGATCTCAATCTCAACCTATAGGTCTTAATGATGATGGATCTCAACCTATGGGTCTCTATGATAATGGATCTCAAGCTCAACCTATGGGTCTCTATGATAATGGATCTCAAGCTCGACCTATGGGTCTCTATGATGATGGATCTCAATCTCAACCTATGGGTCTCTATGATGATGGATCTCAACCTATGGGTCTCTATGATGATGGATCTCGATCTCAACCTATGGGTCTCTATGATGGATCTCAATCTCAACCTATAGGTCTTAATGATGATGGATCTCAACCTATGGGTCTCTATGATGATGGATCGATCTTAACCTATGGGTCTCTATGATGATGGATCTCAATCTCAAACCATAGGTCTCTATGATGATGGATCTCAATCTCAACCTATGGTTCTCTATGATGATGGATCTCAATCTCAACCTATGGGTCTATGATTATGGATCTCAATCTCAACCTATGGGTCTTTGATGATGGATCTCAATCTCAACCTATGGGTCTCTATGATGATGGGAGGATGTTCTAACCACCAAAGGATTTTTCTCTAAAGGATATGTCCATAAACATGCATGCCCAATGTCTATGGTACTGGGAGTAGAAAGCACAGCCAGTTATCTCCAGCACCGCTTGCGCCAAGAAAAACAATAGCGATCAACTGCATCCATCTCCGCTAATCAGCTCCAACCCGGTCACACAGGCTTCTGAATATGACAAAAAAAATGAAGTGTCCTGAATCCTACCAAGATTGGCCAGATCAGCAATAGTCCTCTTAATAGTCAGCTGCTGATATGTTTAGCTCACAGAAGATTGTCCAGACTGGACATAATTGTAGTAGAATTGTTTCAGCTGGGAGAAGGAATAGATCCGGAAGGGTTTTCAGTGTATTTATCCACTGACCGCAAGCAGAGCTGCTGATGTATTTAGCTCACAAAGGGTTGTTTAGCCTGGACGCAATTGTTCAAACCCTTCGCTGTATTATTTATGGATGTAAATAAGAATGTTCCCAACCACTGACAGCAAGCAGAGATCTACTATTTTGAATGACCAGCGGCTTGCCTAGGTTCAAACCCTAACCCAGGGCAACATGTGTATACACATCTCCCACAGCCTAAAACATGGAAATTAATCTGGATTAAATAGATGGTCAGTACCATTAGCACATGGTGGACGAGCCGAAGTTCTGGAGTATTACACTTCTTTTTTTTTTTTTTTTTTTTCACTTTTTTTTTCCTATAAGGCGTTCGTATTGTTGACGACTGATGATACCTGACAGGAATGAATCTGACATTCTTGCCCCCAGCCAGCGCTGATAATAGGATTAAGTTGTCTCTAGTTGTCAGATCAGGGAGTCATTACAGGGGGGTGGGGGGGGGGGGAATGAGAGGATCAGATGAATGATGTTGACTTCAAGGATTTTTGTTCATCATTATCACAATCATTGTTGATAAAATGAGAACAAAAATTGCCTGGACGTGTCCAGAGACCCCATGACCCTCTTCTTATTCTGTCATTTGACAACAACCACAGAATTGGAACAGAACCAAGATCTTCTTTTCCCTAATGTTAATCCAAAATCTGCAGCAAGTACTGATTTATGCATTTACATCCAGTCCTATAATGCAGCAGACTAGGAAGATGGTGAAATAAATATAGTAGATATGAATACATTACAGTAAACTATACTAGAATACTACCTTATACACAAGAGTATAACTACTATAATACTTCCCCCCTATATACAAGAATATAACTACTATAATACTGCCCCCTATATACAAGAATATAACTACTATAGTACTGCCCCCTATATAGAAGAATATAACTACTATAGTACTGCTCCTATATACAAGAATATACCTACTATAATACTGCTCCTATGTACAAGAATATAACTACTATAATAATGCCCCTATATACAAGAATATAACTACTATAATACTGTCCCCTATATACAAGAATATAACTACTATAATACTGTCCCCTATATACAAGAATATAACTATTATAATACTGCCTCCCATATACAAGAATATAACTACTATAATACTGCCCCTATATACAAGAATATAACTACTATAATACTGCCCCCATTATACAAGAATATAACTACTATAATACTGCTCCCTATATACAAGAATATAACTACTGTAATACTGCTCCTATATACAAGAATATAACTACTATAATACTGCCCCCATATATACAAGAATATAACTACTATAATACTGCTCCTATATACAAGAATATAACCACTATAATACTGCCCCTATATACAAGAATATAACCACTATAATACTGCCCCTATGTACAAGAATATAACCACTATAATACTGCTCCTATATACAAGAATATAACTACTATAATACTGCCCCCTATATACAAGAATATAACTACTATAATACTGCCCCCATTATACAAGAATATAACTACTATAATACTGCCCCTATATACAAGAATATAACTACTATAATACTGCCCCTATATACAAGAATATAACTACTATAATACTGCTCCTATATACAAGAATATAACTACTATAATACTGCTCCTATATACAAGAATATAACTACTATAATACTGCTCCCTATATACAAGAATATAACTACTATAATACTGCCTCCTATATACAAGAATATAACTACTATAATACTGCTCCTATATACAAGAATATAACTACTATAATACTGCTCCTATATACAAGAATATAACTACTATAATACTGCTCCTATATATAAGAATATAACTACTATAATACTGCCCCCTATATGCAAGAATATAACTACTATAATGCTGCCTCCTATATACAAGAATATAACTACTATAATACTGCTCCTTATATACAAGAATATAACTACTATAATACTGCCTCCTATATACAAGAATATAACTACTATAATACTGCTCCTATATATAAGAATATAACTACTATAATACTGCCCCCTATATGCAAGAATATAACTACTATAATGCTGCCTCCTATATACAAGAATATAACTACTATAATACTGCTCCTTATATACAAGAATATAACTACTATAATACTGCCTCCTATATACAAGAATATAACTACTATAATACTGCCCCTATATACAAGAATATAACTACTATAATACTGCCCCTATATACAAGAATATAACTACTATAATACTACCCTATATACAAGAATATAACTACTATAATACTGCCCCCTATATACAAGAATATAACTACTATAATACTGCCCCTATATACAAGAATATAACTACTATAATACTGCCCCCTATATACAAGAATATAACTACTATATTACTGCCCCTATATACAAGATTATAACTACTATAATACTGCCCCCTATATACAAGAATATATCTACTATAATACTGCTCCTATATACAGGAATATAAGTACTATAATACTGCCCCTATATACAAGAATATAACTACTATAATACTGCTCCTATATACAAGAATATAACTACTATAATACTGCCCCTATATACAAGAATATAACTACTATTATACTGCCCCCTATATACAAGAATAGAACTACTATAATACTGCTCCTATATACAAGAATATATCTACTATAATACTGCCTCTATATACAAGAATAGAACTACTATAATACTGCCCCCTATATACAAGAATATAACTACTATAATACCGCCCCCTCTATACAAGAATATAACTACTATAATACTGCCCCCTATATACAAGAATATAACTACAATAATACTGCCCCCTATATACAAGAATATAACTACTATAATAGTGCCCCCTATATACAAGAATATAACTACTATAATACTGCCCCCTATATACAAGAATATAACTACTATAATACTGCCCCCTATATACAAGAATATAACTACTATAATACTGCCCCCTATATACAAGAATATAACTACTATAATAGTGCCCCCTATGTATAACTACTTGTAAAATAAAACACAAAAACTATTTTTACTTTAATACAATATTTGCTGCTCTGAGTTTACGCATTAACACTTGCCTTCCTGGTTTTAAAAAAACATTCCTCATCCTCAATGGACTAGATCTGCCCCTATGTATTGAGAGCCACTTATCAGTTCTTCTAATCCTTCTCACTTTGGGACCCTTATTGCCCCTTATCAGCATTTATCCTATTTCTCTTAACCGTCTCACTAATTATATAACATTTACTGATGTTTATCAAAGACACCAAATTCCGCTCCATCTGTAAAATTCTGAAACTACTATTCCGGTACTAGGTTGACCTGTGTAGTGTGAATCTTTCTGGGTGGTCTCCTGATAGGGGTCTTACATTGGCTGTAGAAATATTTACAGTGTAAAGTAAGCCATGTTATTGGTGTCTCTTTCGGTCGTCGGCACTGCTGGCACCAGTGATGTTTAGTAAGTGTCTGACGAAAGCTCTGCCCATGCTCCCTACTCACAAGTGACACAATGTACCAATGATTAGACATATAGTTAATTACATACTAACAGCGGCGGCCTTATGTCTGGGTTAAAGAGCCCCTGATGACGCAGGCAAAGCTGTATATAGATTTTTACGCAGTCCTGTAAAATATTGAATTGATGTTTCGTTCCGTATTTAGATTATAGAAAATGAGGAGAATCTTTATATGTTTGTGTATAGGTTCATAGTGATTCCACTGAGAGATACAGGACATAGGAGTTCTAGGAACACAAATACATCTAGATACATTACTACCATATACCTGCTGATATACAGGGCGCCGTTATAACATAAGCACCTTATTTTATATAGTGATATGGGGCATGTTGGTATAACCTGGGTATCTTCTGTATATAATTATATATGTACAGCTGGTATAAGTTATACATCTTCTTGTATATAGTGATATGGAGCGTGCTGGTATAACCTGGGTATCTTCTGTATATAATTATATGTGTTCAGCTGGTATAAGTTATACATCTTCTTGTATATAGTGATATGGAGCATGCTGGTATAACCTGGGTATATTCTGTATATAATTATATATGTACAGCTGGTATAAGTTATACATCTTCTTGTATATAGTGATATGGAGCATGCTGGTATAACCTGGGCATCTTCTGTATATAATTATATATGTACAGCTGGTATAAGTTATACATCTTCTTGTATATAGTGATATGGAGCATGCTGGTATAACCTGGGTATCTTCTGTATATAATTATATATGTACAGCTGGTATAAGTTATACATCTTCTTGTATATAGTGATATGAAGCATCCTGGTATAACCTGGGTATCTCCTGTATATAATTATATATGTGCAGCTGGTATAAGTTACACATCTTCTTGTATATAGTGATATGGAGCATGCTGGTATAACCTGGGTATCTTCTGTATAGAATTATATATGTACGGCTGGTATAAGTTATACATCTTCTTGTATATAGTGATATGGAGCATGCTGGTATAACCTGGGTATCTCCTGTATATAATTATATATGTACAGCTGGTATAAGTTATACATCTTCTTGTATATAGTGATATGGAGCATGCTGGTATAACCTGGGTATCTCCTGTATATAATTATATATGTACAGCTGGTATAAGTTATACATCTTCTTGTATATACAGATATGGAGCATGCTGGTATAACCTGGGTATCTTCTGTATATAATTATATATGTACAGCTGGTATAAGTTATACATCTTCTTGTATATAGTGATATGGAGCATGCTGGTATAACCTGGGTATCCTCTGTATATAATTATATATGTACAGCTGGTATAAGTTATACATCTTCTTGTATATAGTGATATGGAGCATGCTGGTATAACCTGGGTATCCTCTGTATATAATTATATTTGCATAGCTGTCTCATTCATTTTAATGGTTTTTGCTCCATTTGACATAAGAAAGAGTTTAAATTTGGGCTCGGATTTCTTATTACTCATTTTTTACAGTGAAAAATACCTGCCAAGTGCACAAACCGGATTAGGTACACCTGCTGCTTGCACTATTCTGACAATACCAGAGCTTTGCTGGCAGAGTTACCACCCTCTGTTCCCAGTGACGGGCCGTTGATTTAGGCCTGGAAATACGGTGGGTCGTTAACTTTCATCCCACCAGTGGGAGATTCACATTCTTTGTGTGTAATTTCTGCTCCTAATAATCAGGTTTCGTAGATTGTATCTGGTCTATAATCAAGACTAAAATATGCTAGACTTTAGTATAGATCAATGGCGTAGCTATAGGTGTCACAGCGGTCGCAATTGCGACCGGGCCCGGAAGCCTGGGGGGCCCGCGGCCCCCCCGCACAACATCAATAAAAAGTTACTATAGTAACTCAGGCCGCTGGCCCCTGTTACTATAGTTACTGACAGTGCTCACCTTCCTGGTTCCGGAGCACAGTGGTGGTCCTGACGTCACAACGATATGCGCCGTGCACAACATTGTGATCCCGGATAGAGTCAGGACAGAACTTCCGCCGCGGCTGAAGAGGAGGGTAAGATTAATATCCCTGTCTGCTAAAGCTGATTGGCGGTGTCCGACACCCGGTAGCCGGCCAATCAGCTGTTTTGAAGGGGCGGCAGCGCTTGTACGAGAGCTGCTTCCCCTTTATTCCGGTCACTTACTCACACTGTGAATCCGTGTCGGCGATTCACAGTGTGAGCCAGTAAGGGAAATGAATGGGAAGCAGCTGTCGTACGAGCGCTGCGGCCCCTTCAAAACAGCTGATTGGCCGGCTACCGGGTGTCGGACACCGCCTATCAGCTATTGATGGCCTATCCTGAGGATAGGCCATCAATGTTTAGGGACGGGACAACCATTCTTATACTGTAGAAGATTACTGTCTGCTGGACCCTGTATCTAAGCCTACCATGTGCTAGGCTTAGATACAGGGTCCCACAGACAGTATCACACATGGGCCCTGTATCTAAGAATAACACATGTGTTACTAATCATTTTTCGTGTGTTTTCTTACAGGTTCGGTCGTTGGACTACGTCGTATTCCAGGACTACTTCGATGACGGCTTTTTTTATTATCAATAAAATGGTTAATGAGGGTTGTGTGTTTTTTTTTTATTTTTTTTTATTTCAATAAAATATTTTTTCTGTCTGTTTTTTTTTTAAACTATATTACTACCGCCTTAGTAATGGCCGCCGGCTGATTGACAGCATCCATTGCTAAGGCAGGGCTTAGTGTTAGCCGGTGCAGAGGCTAACACTAACCCCCATTATTACCCCGGTACCAATCACCCCCAGGGGTGCTGGGAAGAGCTGGGTACGATCAAGTACCTGACCCTCTGTAGTGATGGTCGACCACCGGGGCGGCCGCAGGCTGGTATTATCAGGCAGGGAAAGGCCAGAAACAGTGGCCCTCCCACCCTGGTAATGCTAGGCTGCTACTGCTTTATTGTATCTGGCTGGTTATGAAAAATTGGGGGACCCCCATGTCATTTTTAAAAAACAAAACAAAAAATAATTGGAAAGAACGATGTGGGGTCTCCCCCAATTTTCATAACCAGCCAGATACAACACCACAACACAACACAGCAGCAGCCGCCTCGCATTACCAGGGTGGGAAGGGCCACTGTTTTTGGCCTTCTTCAGCCTAAGGCTGGGTTCACACACTATTTACGGACGTAATTCGGGCGTTTTAGCCCCAAATTACGTCCGAAAATGCGGCTCAATAGCGTCGGCAAACATCTGCCAATTTATTTGAATGGGTCTTACGATGTTCTGTTTCGACGGTAATTTTTTTACGCCCCGATGTCAAAAGGTGGGGCGTAAAAAAGACGCCCGCGTCAAAGAAGTGCCTGTCACTTCTTCAGATGTAAATGGAGCCATTTTCCATTGACTCCATGGAAAAACAGCTCCATTTACGTCCGTAATGGACGCAGCGAAAAGCGCCTCAACATGCCATTACGGCTGAAATTACGGAGCTATTTTTCCTGAAAACAGCCCCGTAATTTCAGTCGTAACGGACGCTGCCGTGTGAACATACCCTAATACTACCAGCCTGCGGCCGCCCCAGTGCCTAACCGTCACTACAGATGGTCGGGTACTGGTTCGTACCCGGCTCTTCCCAGTACCGCTGGTGGCGGTGGGTACTGGGGTAATGGGGTCAGTGTTAGCCTCTGCACCTGCTAACATTAAGCCCCGCCTTAGTAATGGAGGTTGTCTATTAGCCAGCGGCCATTACTAAGGCGGTAATAATAAAGTTTAAAAAATACAAGCACATAGAAAAAATAATTATTGAAATAAAAAAACACAATCCCCATTAACCATTTTATTGAGGATTAAAAAAACGCTATCATTGAAGTAGTCCAACAACCAAACTTGTAAAAAAAAAACAAAACACAAACACACAAAAATAATTAGTAACACATAAAGAAGCAAAATTATTATTCTTACCTTTCCTGGGTCCAGCGCTGGAGCCGCAATGTCAGCGAGCTGAGCCATGTATCTAATCCAATCATGTGTGATACATTCTGCTGAGCCAATGCATCTAATCCCATCATGTGTGATACTGTCTGCTGAGCCAGTGTATCTAATCCTATTGTGTGATACTGTCTGATGGGCCTTATATCTAATCCTATCATGTGTGATACTGTCTGCTGAGCCACTGTATCTAAGAACATTTGCATCGGGGCCCATGAGCCTTTAGCTACGCCCCTGAGTATAGTATAGTGGACGGGGCCCTATGCTGATTTGGGGCCCCTCTTTGGATCTCTGCTGCAGCTTTGCCTGTCCGTTAACCAGTATTTATGTGTATGACCAGTGCTACACGGCTACCGTATGCCGCATAGAAAACGCTGATTCAATGGTCACAGCTCCTATCGATTAAAACATTTGTGGTCTATTCTAAGGATCGGCCATGGTGTAGATGTTCTGAAGAACTCGCTTAAGGTTCCATAAAAATCCAATCTAGTTATTGTCTAGAAAAGTGACGTCTGGTGTGATCTACAATATTCTGGCAGATCCTGCGAAAGATTAAGCAGGCTGCAAAAATATTTCGGGATTTTTGCTTGCAATCAATTAGTGTAGGTAAGGCTTCGTTTACATCTGCGTCAGCGCTCCGTTCATGGGTTCTGTCTGAGCTTTCCGTCCGGGGAACCCATGAACGGAATCCAAACTGAAACAAACAGAAATCATAGGTTTCCGTTTGCATCACCATTGATTTCAATGGTGACGGATCCGATGCAAATGGTTTCCGTTTGTCGCCGTTGTGTAAGGGTTCCATCGTTTTGATGGAATGAAAAGCGCAGTCGACTACGGTATTGATTCAGATGGAACCCTTACACGACGGTGACAAACGGAAACCATTTGCATTGGATCCTTCACCAATTAAATAGATGCTGATGCAAATGGAAACCTATGGTTTCCATTTGTGTCAGTTTGGATTCCGTTCGTGGTTCCCCTGACTGAAAGCTCGACGGAACCTATGAACGGAGTCCCAAAGCTGATGTGAACGGAGCCTTAGTTCTAACAGGAGAGAGATCTCTGGTGCTGCGATGGTGTTTGACTTATAGAGGATTACCTATACTGATACATTGTAGCAAACAGACATATATATTGACAGATAGATACACATCAGCAGTGGGGATCAGGACTACGTGGGAATTGGTTTCCAGCCATCAAAATGTAAACAATCTATGTTTCCATTCACTGACAGCAAGCAGACATGTTTGAAATGGTGAGGAATGGAAACAGAGTATATTCGAAAGTTACAGAACTTTTCGTAATGATAATTACAGGAAACTGGACAATCCCGTTAAGGCTGGTCATAAATGGTATAATTTATGGCCATATTATTAGTGAAATAACTGCAGTTACATGGTAATTGTTTATATGACCTTTTTATGTTGAGTTATTGTTTCCACTCATTTCCTGGAAGATTATAATGATGTGTACCCGATCTTCACCCTTGTGCAGTCCTCCGCTCATAGGCGGCTACTGTCTGATCCGGTATGGCAGGCCTCGTCTGCTGGGGGAATCATTATTTATCCAATAAAATTATTAAGATGCTGAACCGTAAACAAGAGGCTCAGTCCGGCCGGGAGATCCACAGTCCTCGCCGCAGCCAACATAAACATACTGCAGCGTACAGACCACTGCAGCCAGCGCACAAGATGATTGTTACAATATTAATTACTGACAAATCTATCTGTAATCGCAGCAGAAATCCAGCGCTAATTCCCTTAGTGGCCTGGGATCCAGTATTAAGTAGCAGCAAGCCTGCAGGGGGCAAGTCATACCTTATGATATATGTATACTGTGACCCTTTTATTTATGCAGGATTCAGTTCCTCATTCTGTTCAACATTTTTGCTTGCTATCAGTGTATGGGAACATTATTTAAATCCAGAGGGTACAAATCTGTACTAAGTGAATACTTGTGACAGCTGAGGGTTTGCTGCAATTGTATCAAGTCTAGACAATTGTCTGTGAACAGCCCAAAATCTAGATTGATACATTTTACCGGCATTGATACATTGTAGCAGGACAGAAGAGAGAGTTCTGTATTTAGTTCATGTCTTTTCTGATGATTTTGTTTTCCATTTAGAAAGACTAGACCGGGTGCTGAAGAGTGCAGGATGTCAGAATATCATCTAGGTGCTACTGTTTTAACAAAAAATATATATTTTAAGAGCGCTGCATTATATCTAATAACATGGACATTTTCTAATGCATCTGATCAGAGGGGTTGTAAATCCGGTATGGATCAATTATAAGCGATGATGTCATAATCTCACAATTTGTGTCTCCATGTATTCTGTTTTGGGTCTTTTACCCATAAATTGTAATTACAGTTGAATGAGTGGATTTACGGAGCTCCAGTATTGCAGAAAATATTTCACAACGACCTGCAAAATAATAAACTATTGTAAATGGGCAATAGTCTTCTTTAAGAGTGAGAATGACCTGGAGCTTCCCCAGACCACTCTCACACACCTACATTCTCATATTCACACTGCAGTTAGTTGCAACTGAATGTCAAGTTGCTCTTAATGAGTCCATGATATGATGTAAATTATGAGACTGCAACAGTAGCTGAGGATTTTCATTCATTCATTCTATACATAATAGTAAAAAAAATAATTGTAACACTTTTGCTCTGGCTATAACGCTGCTTGACTAATCATGTGACTCCAGCCTTACTTCTCTCTCCTGTGTTTCCCCTTAAAAATAGGAGGCCACAGGAACTTAATAGCACTGTGTTAGAGACCGAGTTGCTCCTCTGCCCCGAGCAACCAGTCTATCGCAAAATTGAAGACGATTGGCTGCTTCTAGTAACCAGGTCATTTTTCTGGACTAAAAGAGATGTAAGGGTAGAGAAAGGAAGGAGGGAAAATAGGAGAAGTATGGGGAGGAAAGAGGGGAGGAGAAATTAAGAATGTAAAAGAGAAGGGAGAGGAGGAAGGGGGAGGAGGGGGAAAAAGGGGAAGGGAGAGTAGGGGGAAGGGTAAGGAGGAGAGAAGAGGGGAAGAGAGAGGAGGAGGGAAAGGAAGAGGGAATAGAGGGGAAAGGAGAGAAGGGGGAAGGGAGGGTAGGAGGGAAAAGCGGAGATAGAGGGGGAGGAGAATGGAAAAGAAGAGGAGTGGAAGGGAGAGGAAGGAGGAGAGAAGCAGAGAATGAAGAAATGGAAAAGAGGAGAGGGGGCAGTAAGGAGAGGAGGGGAAAGGAAGTGAAGGTGGGTAAAGGGAGAAAAAAGGAAGGGGGAAAAACGGAAATGGATGGGAAAGGAGGAGCAAAGAAGGGAAGGCGGGAAAAGAGGAGAGGAAATGGGAATGACGAAGAAAGGAGGAAATAGCGGAAGGGAGAGGGGATTTAGTGGAAGCAAGAAAGGGAAGAGGTCAGAGTAAATAGAGGGAAGGTAAAAGGAAGGAAATAGAAAAAAAGTGAAGGGGTGAGGAAGGAAGAATCGAAAAAAGGAGGGAGGGCTAAGGAGAGGAGGGGAAAGGAAGTGAAGGAGATAAAAGGGGAGAAGAAAGGAAGGAAGGGGTAAGTAGACGGGAAGGAAAGGGAAGAGAGAGAATAGGAAAGAGGGGAGGGAAGGAAATAGGGATGAATGAGAAATGAGTGGAAGGGAGGGGAGGAGGAAAGAGAAGGAAGGATGAAGAGAACAGAGGGGAAGCAATGGAGAGGGGATTTAGGGATTGCATGGAATGGAAGGAGTCAGAGGATAAGAGAAGGGGGAATGAAGGAAGGAAGGACATGCAAAATTCCAATTTATAAATGCCTTTCATTATAATTTGGGATACAATAGACACACATGATGATTAGCGGTTCGGGGGTCCCCTCAGATACTAATATATAGGCAGGTTTAGTGCTCTGCTCTATGGTGTAACTCGTGCTTTGTTACATTCCAATCCATTCACATGTAAAATAACATAGGACTGTATTACACCTGCACGGCACCCCCTCGCCTGAACGTTACGTATTTCAGCAAGTTATGGAACTGTCTCCCCAATGACCCTGTATGCGCTCACACCGACGTCCTGACCGAATGACGCAGAAATGACAAATTAAATTTCAGCGTTAATTAATAATCAGCTGTCAATTCTACCTGCCACACTTCATCACGCAGCACGTATGGCTTTATAGCCGCCATTTCCCAGAAATATTCCACCTCTTCACCTGGTGTTTTTGGCAACGAAAGAGTGACAGTCATGTTGGAATGTGTCCAGCCTGAACCAATAGTTTGAGCCAGACAAGGATGTGATGGTTTAATAGGATTTAGTTAACATCTGGGTGAGTTCCAGTCGGCTTCCAATCCCCCCAGAAAAGATTCCCTCAGATCTTCTTGTTTTCTCATGGATAAAACCTTATGATAGACAGTCGGTCAACTGAGCAGGCTAATATCTATTACTCTAATCCCTAGGAAAAGTCTGTAGCCCTTGTGTCTGCTATATTCCCACTAGTCGTCATGTGGTCATCCTGGGGCATGTCAATGCTGAATATAACATAAAGAGCTCAAATAATCCAGTATTTTTGGATTCATAATCGTAACTTTGCTGACAGTCCAGAATATTATCCAGTGTGATGTACAATAAACACATTTTTAGGGGCCTATGTACATATTATCCCCTTAGTGACCACTAATACGTGTTTTAACGTGATTCACTACTGGGCTTTAGGCTAGGCTGACGCCTTTTCACGTCAGCCTAGTCTAAGTCCTGCACGGGTCTCCCGTGCAGGCAGGAGCCGGGGCTCTGCTGTCTGATGACAGCTGAGCTCCTGCTCCAACGCCCGCGATCGAAGTTTACTTCGATCGCGGCCGTTTAACCCGTTAAATGCCGCCGTCAATAGCGACCGCGGCATTTAACTTTGTTTACAGAGGGAGTGCGCTCCCTCTGTCACCCATCGGCGGCCCGCGAATGCAATCGCGGGTCTCCGATGGGGTGTCATGGCAGCCGGGGGACTGATAAAAGCCCCCAGGTCTGCCCTGGACATATGCCTGTTAGGACGCGCCGGAGGCACGTCCTAACAGATTGCCTGTCAGATTTACACTGACAGGCAATAATGCTCTGGTATACGAAGTATACCAGAGCATTATAGCAGCGATCGGAATATCGCACAGTAAAGTCCCCTAGTGGGACTAATGAAATCAGTCATCAAAGTGAAATAAAGATTATTAATAAAAAGTACAGTAAAAAAATAAATAAAACCATTTTTTTCCATAAAAAGTGGTTTTATTTAGTAAAAGTGTAAAAAAAAAAAAAAAAGTACACATATATGGTATCGCCGCGACCGTAATGACTCCATTAATAAAGTTAATATGTAATTTAAACCGCAAAGTGAACACCGTAAAAAAAAAACGCCAAAAACTATGGCGAAATTGCAATTTTTTTCCATTGCCCCCCAAAAAAGTCATAATAAAAATGAATCAATAAGTCCCATGTACCCCAAAACAGTACCATTCAAAACTACGTCTTGTCCCGCAGAAAACAAGCCCAAAAAATCACTACATTGATGGAAAAATAAAAAAATTACGGCTCTTGGAAAGCGACGATGCAAAAACAAATAATTTTAGTTCAAAAGTGTTTTTATTGTGCAAAAGTCGTAAAACATAAAAAAACCTCTACATATGTGGTATCGCCGTAATCGTACCGACCCATAGAATAAAGGTCACATGTTAATTACGTCGCACAGTGAACGGCGTCAATTTAAAAACGCATAGAACAATGGCGGAATTTCAGTTTTTTTTTATAATCCCCCCCAAAAAGGTTAATAAAAGTTAATATAAAAATTATATGTACCCAAAAATGGTGCCATTAAAAAGCACAACTAATCCCGCAAAAAACAAGTCCTCATACAGCTATGTAGATGAAAAAATAAAAACGTTATAGCTCTTTGAATGCGACTATAGAAAAACTAATAAAATAGCTTGGTCATTAAGGCCTAAAATGGGCTGGTCACTAAGGGGTTATTTTACAGTTTATATACAGAAGCAATCTACATAAACTGGAATCACTGTGTACATACGTGAAGAAGTATTCGGCACACAAACAAATGTGGTTCATAAATTGTTTCGTTTTATTGTATTGTATTCAATGCTATGGGCAGAGTGCGTGCAACGTTTTGGTCCAGAGACCTTCGTCAGGCACTAAAACCCAGTTGGCGTGGATATATCCTGTCGTTGAGCGCTGTCGTTCGTATGGCGGCAAAAACTAGCGGTAAGCCGCCATACGAACGACAGCACTCAACGACAGGATATATCCATGCCAACTGGGTTCTAGTGCCTGACGAAGGTCTCTGGACCGAAACGTTGCACGCACTCTGCCCATGGCATTGAATACAATACAATAAAACAAAACAATTTATAAACCACATTTGTTTGTGTGCCGAATACGTCTTCACATACGATTGGGTTGGGACCCTATTCGTGCACCTCCTTCAGTCTAGTGCACTCTGAACCAATACCCACTGTGTACATACATTACATTACTTATCCTGTACTTATCCTGAGTTATATCCTGTATTATACTCCAGAGCTGCACTCACTATTCTGCTGGTGGAGTCACTGTGTACATACATTATATTACTTATCCTGTACTGATCCTGAGTTACATTCTGTATTATACTCCAGAGCTGCACTCACAATTCTGATGGTGGAGTCACTGTGTACATACATTATATTACTTATCCTGTACTGATCCTGAGTTACATCCTGTATTATACTCCAGAGCTGCACTCACTATTCTGCTGGTGGAGTCACTGTGTACATACATTACATTACTTATCCTGTACTTATCCTGAGTTACATAATGTATAATACTCCATAGCTGCACTCACTTATGCTGGTTGAGTCACTGTGTACATACATTACATTACTTATCCTGTACTGATCCTGTGTTACATCCTGTATTATACTCCAGAGCTGCACTCACTATTCTGCTGGTGGAGTCACTGTGTACATACATTACATTACTTATCCTGTACTGATCCTGAGTTATAGCCTGTATTATACTCCAGAGCTGTACTCACTATTCTGCTGGTGGAGTCACTGTGTACATACATTACATTACTTATCCTGTACTGATCCTGAGTTATATCCTGTATTATACTCCAGAGCTGTACTCACTATTCTGCTGGTGGAGTCACTGTGTACATACATTACTTATCCTGTACTGATCCTGAGTTACATAATGTATTCTATTCACAGAGCTGCACTCACTATTCTGCTAGTAGAGTCACTGTGTACATACATTACTTTATTTTTCCTGTACTGATCCTGAGTTACAGCCTGTATTATACTCCAGAGCTGCACTCATGTTATGTTTTGCATGCTATCACCATAATAGATATGTCCATGACTAGAAACATTAATGTTCAGTCAGTTATGGAATTCTTCTAATTATAAATTTTCCTATTTTTGCATATAACTTGCAGTAGTATAGTAGTTATATTCTTGTATATAGGTGCAGTATATAGTAGTTATATTCTTGTACATAGGGGCAGTATTATATTAGTTATAGTCTTGTATATAGGGGCAGTATTATAGTAGTTATATTCTTGTACATAGGGAGAGTATTCTAGTAGTTATATTCTTATATAGGGCAGTATTATAGTAGTTATATTCTTGTATATAGGAGGCAGTATTATAGTAGTTATATTCTTGTATATAGGGGCAGTATTATAGTAGTTCTATTCTTGTATATAGAGGCAGTATTATATTAGTTATATTCTTGTATATAGAAGCAGTATTATAGTAGTTATATTCTTGTATATAGGAGCAGTATTATAGTAGTTATATTCTTGTATATAGGAGCAGTATTATAGTAGTTATATTCTTGTATATAGGGGCAGTATTATAGTAGTTATATTCTTGTATATAGGAGCAGTATTATAGTAGTTATATTCTTGTATATAGGAGCAGTATTATAGTAGTTATATTCTTGTATATAGGAGACAGTATTATAGTAGTTATATTCTTGTATATAGGGGCAGTATTATAGTAGTTATATTCTTGTATATAGGAGGCAGTATTATAGTAGTTATATTCTTGTATATAGGAGCAGTATTATAGTAGTTATATTCTTGTATATAGGAGCAGTATTATAGTAGTTATATTCTTGTATATAGGGGGCAGTATTATAGTAGTTATATTGTATATAGGAGCAGTATTAGGGCATGACCACACGTGGCGGATTTCCTCCGCAACTGTCCGCATCAATGCCGCACAGAATCTGCGTTGCAGATTCTGCTGCGGATCTGCACAAAATGTGCAGTAAATTGATGCGGACTAGCTGCTGCGGACTGTGGTAAAAGTACTTCCCTTCTCCCTATAAGTGCAGGATAGAGAGAAGGGACAGCACTTTCCCTTGTGAAAGTCAAAGAAATTCATACTTACCGCCCGTTGTCTTGGTGACGCGTCCCTCCTTCGGCATCCAGCCCGATCTCCCTGGATGACGCGGCAGTCCATGTGACCGCTGCAGCCTGTTATTAGCCTGTGATTGGCTGCAGCCGTCACTTAGACTGAAACGTCATCCTGGGAGGCCGGACTGGAGACAGAAGCAGGGAGTTCTCGGTAAGTATGAACTTCATTTTTTTTTACAGATACATGTATATTGGGATCGGTAGTCACTGTCCCGGGTGCAGAAACAGTTACTGCCGATCGCTTAACTCTTTCAGCACCCTGGACAGTGACTATTTACTGACGTCTCCTAGCAACGCTCCCGTCATTACGGGAGCCCCATTGACTTCCTCAGTCTGGCTGTAGACCTAGAAATACATAGGTCCAGCCAGAATGAAGAAATGTCAAGTTAAAAAAGCAAGACGGATCCGCAGCACACATAACATGTGCATGACAGCTGCGGACTTCATTGCGGAAATTAGAATCTCCATTGAAGTCAATGGAGAAATTCCGCCATGAGTCCGCCACTGCTCCGCAACAGACAGAGCATGCTGCGGACACCAAATTCCGCTCCGCAGCGGAATTTTACGCCTCGTCTAAACGAACACTGCTAAATTAAAGTGTAAGTCAATGGACAAACGTCTCCGCTGCGGATTAACGCTGCGGAGTGTCCGCAGCGGAATTTAAGTGAAATTCCGCCACGTGTGAACCCAGCCTTATAGTAGTTATATTCCTGTATATAGGGAGCAGTATTATAGTAGTTATATTCTTGTATATAGGGGCAGTATTATAGTAGTTATATTCTTGTATATAGGAGGCAGTATTATAGTAGTTATATTCTTGTATATAGGAGCAGTTTTATAGTAGTTATATTCTTGTATATAGGAGGCAGTATTATAGTAGTTATATTCTTGTATATAGGAGCAGTTTTATAGTAGTTATATTCTTGTGTATAGGGGACAGTATTATAGTAGTTATATTCTTGTATATAGGGGCAGTATTATAGCAGTTATATTCTTGTATATAGGAGCAGTATTATAGTAGTTATATTCTTGTATATAGGGGCAGTATTATAGTAGTTATATTCTTGTATATAGAGGCAGTATTATAGTAGTTATATTCTTGTATATAGGGACAGTATTATAGTAGTTATATTCTTGTATATAGAGGCAGTATTATAGTAGTTATATTCTTGTATATAGGAGGCAGTATTATAGTAGTTCTATTCTTGTATATAGAGGCAGTATTATATTAGTTATATTCTTGTATATAGGAGCAGTATTATAGTATTTATATTCTTGTATATAGAGGCAGTATTATATTAGTTATATTCTTGTATATAGAGGCAGTATTATATTAGTTATATTCTTGTAAATAGGAGCAGTATTATAGTAGTTATATTCTTGTATATAGGAGCAGTATTATAGTAGTTATATTCTTGTATATAGGGGGCAGTATTATAGTAGTTATATTGTATATAGGAGCAGTATTATAGTAGTTATATTCCTGTATATAGGGAGCAGTATTATAGTAGTTATATTCTTGTATATAGGGGCAGTATTATAGTAGTTATATTCTTGTATATAGGAGGCAGTATTATAGTAGTTATATTCTTGTATATAGGAGCAGTATTATAGTAGTTATATTCTTGTATATAGGGGCAGTATTATAGCAGTTATATTCTTGCATATAGGAGCAGTATTATAGTAGTTATATTCTTGTATATAGGAGGCAGTATTATAGTAGTTATATTCTTGTATATAGGAGGCAGTATTATAGTAGTTATATTCTTGTATATAGGAGGCAGTATTATAGTAGTTACTTCTCTTATATACAAGAATATATTATAGTAGTTATATTCTTGTATATAGGGGCAGTATTATAGTAGTTATATTCTTGTATATAGGGGGCAGTATTATAGTAGTTATATTCTTGTATATAGGGGCAGTATTATAGTAGTTATATTCTCGTATATAGGAGCAGTATTATAGTAGTTATATTCTTGTATATAGGGGCAGTATATAGTAGTTATATTCTTGTATATAGGAGGCAGTATTATAGTAGTTATATTCTTGTATATAGGAGCAGTATTATAGTAGTTATATTCTTGTATATAGAGGCAGTATTATAGTAGTTATATTCTTGTATATAGGGGGCAGTATTATAGTAGTTATATTCTTGTATATAGGGGGCAGTATTATAGTAGTTATATTGTTGTATATAGGGGCAGTATTATAGTAGTTATATTCTTGTATATAGAGGCAGTATTAGGGCATGACCACACATGGCGGAATTCCTCCGCAACTGTCCGCATCGATGCCGCACAGAATCTGCGTTGCAGATTCTGCAGCGGATCTGCACAAAATGTGCAGTACATTGATGCGGACTAGCTGCTGCAGACTGCGGGAAAAGTGCTTCCCTTCTCCCTATCAGTGCAGGATAGAGAGAAGGGACAGCACTTTCCCTAGTGAAAGGAAACGATTTTCATACTTACCGGCCGTTGTCTTGGTGACGCGTCCCTCTTTCGGCATCCAGGCCGACCTCCCTGGATGACGCGCCAGTCCATGTGACCGCTGCAGCCTGTGCTTTGCCTGTGATTGGCTGCAGCCGTCACTTACACTGAAACGTCATCCTGGGAGGCCGGACTGGAGACAGACGCAGGGAGTTCTCGGTAAGTATGAACTTATATGTTTTTTTACAGATACATGTATATTGGGATCGGTAGTCACTGTCCCGGGTGCAGAAACAGTTACTGCCGATCGCTTAACTCTTTCAGCACCCTGGACAGTGACTATTTACAGACGTCTCCTAGCAACGCTCCCGTCATTACGGGAGCCCCATTGACTTCCTCAGTCTGGCTGTAGACCTAGAAATACATAGGTCCAGCCAGAATGAAGAAATGTCAAGTTAAAAAAGCAAGACGTATCTGCAGCACACATGACATGTGCATGACAGCTGCGGACTTCATTGCGGAACTTTGAATCTCCATTGAAGTCAATGGAGAAATTCCGCCATGAGTCCGCCACTGCTCCGCAACAGACAGAGCATGCTGCGGACACCAAATTCCGCTCCGCAGCCTATGCTCCGCAGCGGAATTGTACGCATCGTGTAAACGAACACTGCTAATTTAAAGTGAAAGTCAATGGAGAAACGGCTCCGCTGCGGATTAACGCTGCGGAGTGTCCGCAGCGGAATTTAAGTGGAATTCCGCCATGTGTGAACCCGCCCTTATAGTGTTATATTCTTGTATATAGGGGCAGTATTATAGTATTTATATTCTTGTATATAGAGGCAGTATTATATTAGTTATATTCTTGTATATAGAGGCAGTATTATATTAGTTATATTCTTGTAAATAGGAGCAGTATTATAGTAGTTATATTCTTGTATATAGGGGCAGTATTATAGTAGTTATATTCTTGTATATAGGAGCAGTATTATAGTAGTTATATTCTTGTATATAGGGGCAGTATTATAGTAGTTATATTCTTGTATATAGAGGCAGTATTATATTAGTTATATTCTTGTAAATAGGAGCAGTATTATAGTAGTTATATTCTTGTATATAGGGGCAGTATTATAGTAGTTATATTCTTGTATATAGGAGCAGTATTATAGTAGTTATATTCTTGTATATAGGGGCAGTATTATAGTAGTTATATTCTTGTATATAGGGGGCAGTATTATAGTAGTTATATTCTTGTATATAGGGGGCAGTATTATAGTAGTTATATTCTTGTATATAGGAGCAGTATTATAGTAGTTATATTCTTGTATATAGGAGCAGTATTATAGTAGTTATATTCTTGTATATAGGAGCAGTATTATAGTAGTTATATTCTTGTATATAGGGGGCAGTATTATAGTAGTTATATTCTTGTATATAGGGGCAGTATTATAGTAGTTATATCCTTGTATATAGGGAGCAGTATTATAGTAGTTATATTCTTGTATATATGGGGCGTTAGTATAATAGTTATACTTGTTAATAAATCCTATTCGATACAATATCTCTATCGTAAAACCGGTAGTGTTCATTTTAGTTATAACGGTCTTTGTTCTGTAATGGATTCATTGTGAATTAGATTTCATCGGCGCTCATCTACAGGGCCCACATCAGGCGGTGTTAGAGGCCCCTTATCGTCATGAGATTTGCTGCTGCTCCATGCGCAATGCATTTCTGGTATTCAGGGGAGATAATGCAGTAAGAAGGGTTAGAGATGAGCCCACAGATACCTTACGTCTCTGGCATTTTTCTATTGCAGAAATCCCCTCAGGGCTGGTGAGGGGGGGGGGGGGGAGGATGGGAAAAAGTATCACTCGTAAAACTAAAACATATGCAAACATCACAGGAAACATAATGAAAAGCTAAGAATTTACCTCAAAGATTATTAAAAAAATAAGTAAAATACCCTGACATTTAAACTCATTCAGATTTCATTATTTACAGCGCTCGGGTGTTTGGATGGAGTCCAATAATTGAAATGACATCTGTCCTCAAATGTTCTGCTTTATTACAAGGAACGAGCTGCATCGGGCGTCTATTACAGACTCTGCGCCGAGCCGGATTTGTTATTTGTATGTTCACTGATTTAATAATTATGTTTGTTTTACCTGATTTATGGTTTGACTGGGTAATGGATATGTCCACCTTTGCGACCATAACGTGTTTTTTTTTTTTTATTGTGCTAATTTATCTATATCTAAAAGAAAATACCTAGAATCTTTGTCAATAGTTTTGATTGAAAATCTAATATCGTTTTGTGTATACAGCTCCAACACACAACTATGTGTCTTCATGGTAACAGACTACAAACAATCCCCTTGTAGTCCTTCAATCATACTCTCTTTAATCTGTCTTCTAATTCTTGCTAAGAAGAAAAATAGAGTTCTTTAAAAAAAATCATGGCAATCTGCAGTGCTTTACAGCGATTTTGCTAAAGTCAAGGCAAAAGAAGCAATCTGACCGCGATTTATGAACACCTCCGCCCTACCGAATGTAACCGGGAAACAGGAGACAGATGGAACGTGGTATGATTGCAGGGTCAGATTGCAAACAAACCATGTACAGTCTTAGGAGACACATAGGTCTGCATAGGAGCTGTATACACAAAGCGGTACACAACGTTGCACAGATGCTTTAGTCTTAATCAGGGCAGGTTCCCTTTAATTGTGGTACGGCGAGATCCCAGCAGTCCACATAAAGTGACAGGAGCTTTCTGCAGACTATTGCACAGCTCTAACACCTTCCATCCGAGTGCAGATGACTGTGAGTCATCGGGGTGATTGGAGCGCACAACACTCGGGCGCCTCTCGGGCTGCGTAAAAGTCACCGAAAAAAAACACTTCATAAAAAGCTCCGAGTCGCTGAGACTCATGCACAATTTATGACGCTTTGCTATTGCCTTGTATCAAGCAATGACACAATGTAACACATCATAAATCGCCGGTGGGGGCGTTGGAGAAGAAATTGCGTATCTGTCTGGTACTCGTTCCCTTGGTGCGCCAGGGCCGGAGTCGTACGGACAGGTGTGCGCTGACACTTCCAAACACCTGGCATATTTGTTACGGGAATCCTGTTCATTACGGCAGCCTTTGCTTTTCCTGGCATTGCCAATCATCATGACATCAATGCTTTCAGGCCCGTGCGTGTTATGTCATTGGCGCTGGAAGTCAATCACGGCTTCTTATTGTCAGGGAAAACCTCAACAGGTGAAGGACGGCAATATTTTTACAACACCCCGGAGACTTGTAAGTGAATGCAGGTTGGACCGAGGTAATTTATGAGATTCTGCCGTGAAATCGGTATGGAATTAATGAAAGGCTTTATTTACTAAACTGCTTCACGACCAGAATACGCCTGGAATATCGAATCCGAGGCTTAGCCTGAAGCTCTGGGGCCTTGGCGTAAAAGCCCCACGTGCCCCACCCCCTCCAAATAAACAGGTGACGTCACATACTGCAGAATATAACGGCAGCTTATAGCATGACAGCTATGTGCACAGGGCTTTTCCGGTCTTATGTAAATTGTAACAAGTTCTACAACTTTCTAATAAATTTTGTTTAAATTCATCTTCATTTTCAAGACCTCTGCTTGCTTTTAGTAAATCTAAACATGCATTGTAAACCGCCACATGCTGAAACCCCTTAGTGACCTATTGCTTCCACAGCTGAGGGTTTGTTACAATGTAAAAAATGCTCTGGAGTCTGGAACAGGAGAGAGATTTGTGCTGATTTTATCTGCACTGGTAGAGCTGCAGTTTGTTACATTCGATCTGTTGGACATGATCTGGATGGGTTTTTAGCCTTTGAAGCGAAACAATGGATGTTTAAATTCACTGACCGCAAGCAGAGATATTGAAATTGTGTTGAAATGGTCTTCACAGTCTATACCTCCTAATGCAGAGAACTTGAAGGAACACTCAAGACAAATCTGATACATTGTGTTATGTCTAGTGCAGGGCCTGAGGGGGCGGAGCATGACACAGGGATTCTTTCTCTTGGTTTCTGATACGCTGTGTCATGCACCGCCCTTGGGGCTCATGCACATGTCTTTTTTTGTTTCTTTAGTGTCTTACCTGGGTGTTTTTGTTTTTTTTGCGGATAGCATACTGAACCATTCGTTTCTATGGAGCCATGCACATATCCGTCTTTTTTTACGGATCCGTTTGCCCGTTACTCAAAATTATAGAGCACTTCTGTGTTTGCAGTCTGTCTATATGGATCTACAGAAAAAACGGACGGCACACGGATCCGTGTTTTGTGTCATGCAAAACCAAAAACGGTCGTGTGGTCGGTGCCTTGGGTCTTGCATTAAGGGGGTTTTACACTGGGCGATTATCGGGCACACAAGCGTTCATATAACGCTTGTTTCAGATATTTGCAGCTTTCAGCAGATGAATGAGCAAACGCTCGATCACTCACTTGTCGTATTATTTTAAATATGTAACATTTTCTGGTCGTCGGCAGCACATCTTGGTGTGTAAACAGGGAGACGTGCTGCCGACGTGATCGATCGCTCGTCCCCATACGTTTCTGAGTAATGACCGCTCGTCCCCATCCATAGCTTCATGTGACAGGAGCAACCGAGCGCCATTCAATGATGTCTCGTTGATGGGCGCTCGCTGCACCGGCCAAGCATCGGCCGGTGTAAAAGGCCCTTTAGGCCCTGCATTAGACATATCACAGTTTATTGGTATTGCCCAGGATGTTCCTTTCCGATAACATTAGAGGATAGAAATGATCATTTACAATTTTTGATTGCGGGATATTGAATATCTCTAAAACAAAGAATTCGGGTAGATCGCATACATTTTCCAACCCAAACACTAAATTTCAAATTGTTAAATTTGACCGTTCTGTTACGGTAAGACGAGGATACATGCCGACTATTGTCATGCAAAATCTTTCAGTAGACCGCAGCAGTCCTGGGAATTGCAGGCAAATTTCTATATGGAAATCTCTTGATGGTATCAGGTACTTAGCGCAGCTCAATGTATTCCTATGGACTGTGAGTATCGCACTCGCCGCCGTACGCAGCTCCATCCACAACATGCGGGTTATGATCTGGCATCGGATGCCACGTTTTACCCACAGAGCTCCAGACTCCGGTGCCATCCACAACATGCGGGTTATGATCTGGCATCGGATGCCACGTTTTACCCACAGAGCTCCAGGCTCCGGTGCCATCCACAACATGCGGGTTATGATCTGGCATCGGATGCCACGTTTTACCCACAGAGCTCCAGACTCCGGTGCCATCCACAACTCCAGCTCTCACATTTGTGTTTTCCATGGAGCAGGAAAGGCCTGAGCTCTCAGCATGAGATTTACGGAGAAACTAATACCAGCGCGTTATATAGCGGCTGGAGATTTATGTGGTGCCACTCACTTACTAGAGATTTTTTTTTTTCCCCAATTAATGACACTTTTGGAAAAATATGTGCAGGGCTGTTTGAACTATAAACAAGCTGTTAATGAGGTCGAAGTGCAGGCTCCAGCTGGCAGCGAGTCACAGTTTCCGAGCAAAGTAAATCAGATGGAAGCTAAATAACAACATGTATCACACATGCGGGGGATAAAGTCCTGGTGGGGTTCCCGTCCTATAGGTTGTAGAGCAGGGGTTACTACTAGATTTAATGAAAACGGCGTGCCTGAGAGCAAATACGGCAAAGTAACGAGCACCGTATGGCCCAATGAGACACCAGCCTTTTGAGGGAATTTGTAATGCTCTACTAAACAATACCAGTATGGACCTGCAAAGAGAAGTGGCAGAAAACCTTGACATAGTTGCACTTAACTGGAAAGCCCATCTATGATACGTAATAATCTGAGTCACTGTGTATAAAACATTACATTACTTATCCTGTATTGATCCTGAGTTTCATCCTGTATTATACTCCAGAGCTGCGCTCACTATTCTGCTGACTCGTGGAGTCACTGTGTACATACATTACATTACTTATCCTGTACTGATCCTGAGTTATATCCTGTATTATACTCCAGAGCTGCACTCACTATTCTGCTGGTGGAGTCACTGTGTACATACATTACATTACTTATCCTGTACTGATCCTGAGTTATATCCTGTATTATACTCCAGAGCTGCACTCACTATTCTGCTGGTGGAGTCACTGTGTACATACATTACATTACTTATCCTGTACTGATCCTGAGTTACATCCTGTATTATACTCCAGAGCTGCACTCACTATTCTGCTGGTGGAGTCACTGTGTACATACATTACTTATCCTGTACTGATCCTGAGTTACATCCTGTATTATACTCCAGAGCTGCACTCACTATTCTGCTGGTGGAGTCACTGTGTACATACATTACATTACTTATCCTGTACTGATCCTGAGTTACATCCTGTATTATACTCCAGAGCTGCACTCACTATTCTGCTGGTGGAGTCACTGTGTACATACATTACATTACTTATCCTGTACTGATCCTGAGTTACATCCTGTATTATACTCCAGAGCTACACTCACTATTCTGCTAGTTGGGTCACTGTGTACATACATTACTTATCCTGTACTGATCCTGAGTTACATCCTGTATTATACTCCAGAGCTGCACTCACTATTCTGCTAGTTGGGTCACTGTGTACATACATGACTTATCCTGTACTGAGCCTCAGTTACATCCTATATTACACTCAAAATGTTAGCTCTGTACCCAGTGTGTGTGTGTATGTTTTTTCTGTATAGGCTTTTGATGATTCAGAATATCCCAAAAATCCGGCACCTCCGCAGTCCCTCCGTAATATCCTTATCTCCAATCATCCCGGTTTTAGCAAATAAACGCTATCTTGATCCCACCGCCCACATAACGACCCAATTGAGTTTTGCTTTCTAGCACGTGTAAACATAATAAAGCAAATGATTTATCCAGATTGGCCGGGAAGAAGAGGGAAATTTATTTTGGGAGATTTCCTCCAAGTCTGTAACCATTACTGAACTGCAACATCTCATTCCCCCACATGTGAAAACAATTGGACTTACAAGATCATGTAAACAGAGACTCATGTTTATTGCACATGTAAACATTGAGTTGGAGCTACCGAGTGAAGAAACTGCCGTCTCCGGCTCTGAGAACTTCACGGCTGCCCATGACCTCCAACGGCTGCGTAACTCTAAGGCCCTGTTTACACTGAGGGTTTTTTGCAGGCACAGATTTTCCTCAGGAATTTTGAGGCAGATTTTGAACGGCCTGCATGTGTTTTTCCGCGGCGCTTTCCTCCATGGCCATTGAAGTTAATGCAAGGACCGCCGGCGAAAAACGCTGCAAAAAATGCTCAAAAACAGGCGCTGTTTTTTTTTACCAAACAGAAGTTTTTGGTAAAGTAGGTGGAGCTCAGGGAGCGGACACCTTCCTTTCTGCGTATCGGCAACCTTGGCTGACTCCAGATTATCAAAAGATGTGACTCCTCCCCTTTCTCCGCCCATTTGACAAATAATGGGGCAAATCTCAGGAAGCAATGAATCTGGTGATTGGACACTATATTTTATAAGGCCCGGTCTGTCCTGGTACTTCTTCTCTTGGTAGATGACATCATCATGGATCTCATAAATACATGTCAGTACCTCGGAGTGTTAACCGCACTCAAGTTCAATATATCGTCACTAATTCATTATCTCTTTAAGAGTCCAAATCCCTCTCACTATTCAAGCATTCAAGTCCAACTGGTTGTAGAAAGTACTGATGCAGTCCTATAATTCAGTAATGATGTCCGCTATGGATGATGGTTCTTCCTTTCTCTTAGTTGATACTGTAATATGGTTCCCTCTCCCCTCTCGCAGCATGTGTCACACACAGATACTAAGGGAGAGATTATAATCCCCCCTCCACTACATGAGTCCTACACTTACGCTGAGTGAGAGAGACCCTAGTATTATCCACCCTCCACCCCTGTAGCATGAGTCTCACACAGACACCTAGGGAGAGATCCTGCAGCTGCATCCCCCTCCTCCTTGTCTACTATTTACTGTATTACTGCAAACATAATTTTTGGTGAGTGAGGAGTTTGGAGTTTTATGGAGGAAAAGTGGAACACCAGGCAGAAAAAAAGTTGATCAATGGTAGATATAATTTAAAACCTCTACTAATTTAATTTAACTAAGATAATGGAAAAGTAGTGGGAGTACAATCACCATTATGTTCCTATGTGTCTTGTTCTAGGCTCCATCTTTTGTCTGCACTAGTTTTTATACATGAGGCAGTGATGTTTGGATGTTGTGATTTGATTCAGTAGGCGGGAGGTTGTCTTCTTGTTTTTGGAGGACCCTGCGGGATGTGACATGTATTTTTGTGTTCCTGGCTCTCTCCTCACTGGTGACCTCACTCTTAGAATCCGTCCAACCTAAAGACTCCCTGACACTCTGTCCACACGTCTCCGTGGGTCCAACCCATTCTTGCCGGGAAGGAATGAATCATATTTTAATGGGAAAATAAGGTAATTGGAAATGGCAGAGTGTTGTTCTGTAGCGAGCATATACAAGGCAGCGTCGTACTGCGGCGGTCATTGGAATCACTGCTTAGCGCTGCAGGGTCAGTCCAGAGAAAATAAGAACTATATACTGGATTCAAAACAACGCGACATAAAAACGCTGTGTGAACAGGGCCTCGTGTCAAATGCAGGATGAAAATATCGTGTTTACTATTCATTTTAGATTGTATCGGTTTTGAAGTTTTTATCATTATAGTTGTGTTTCTTAGCCCTTATGCACACGACAGGGTTTCCCGGCCATGTGACGGTCATTCAAAAAACGCCCGTCACACGGCTGCAGTAGGAACAATAGACCCCTAATGCGGCTATTCACATGATCGATTTTTGACGGCCCGAGAAACCCGGCCGTCAAAAAAATGGGTCATGCCCTATTTTCGACCGTTCTCCCGGCTCCCATAGATGTCTATGGGGCCGGGTAATACATGGCCGTCACTTGAATGTGCTCCAAGTGACGGCCGTGTCTTCTGTCACTCGCTCTCTCTCCTTCTCCTCCTCACAGTGCGAAGTGCATGTGAGAAAGAGGAGGAGGGTATTTTTTTGCTCCCTGTAGGAGCGGAATCCCCAATCCCCGGCCACAGCTTCGGCAACGCTGTGGCCGGGGATTCGGGATTCCGCTCCAGCAGAAGTCCCTGACTTCACGGTGTCCATATATGGACACAGTGACGTCAGGGACTTCTGAAGCGGAATCCCCACTGCTGTGGCCGGAGAGTCCGATCCAGGAGAAGTCCCTCACTTCACATTCCATATATGGACAGTGAAGTGAGGGATTTCTCCTGGAGCTGTCCCCTACAGGAAAGTAGGGGGGTGCCATCTATGGAGGTGACTATGTACAAGGGGTCTGTGTGGCATTACCTACAGGGGGGCTGTGTGGCATTGCTTACAGGGGGGCTGTGTGGCATTGCTTACAGGGGGGCTGTGTGGCATTGCTTACAGGGGGGCTGTTTGGCATTACCTACAGGGGGTGTCTGTGTGGCACTACCTACAGAGGGCAGTGTGTGGCAAAAAATGTACAAATGAAATTCATCTGATTTTAAAACGGACAGGGAAAAAGACTGATGCAAAATGGGTCAAAATCGTCCATTAAAAACGGCAGGGAATCGGAACGCATGTAAAACGGCCCAAGACGGCAGTTTTTGTCGGCTGACACTCGGACCCTGTCGTGTGAATAAGACCTCAGTATTAGGCCCTGTTCACACTGATCATTTTTTCAGGCAGTTCCTTCAGGAATTTTGAGGCAGATTTTGAACTGCCTACATGTATTTTTCCGTGTTTTATTTTCCATGTTTTTTTCCTGCGGCCATTGAAACTAATGCAAGGATCGGGGGCAGAAAGCTGCGCGAAAAATGCTCAGAACAGAGTGGCGCAGGGTTTTATCTGCCTACCATTGATTCAGTGGGAGGTCAGAGGTGGAAACCACGGTAAGAAAGAACATCCCGCTCTTTTTTACGAGCATCCAAACCCACTTGGGATAAAAAAAGACCTCTGCCTCCCATTCAAATCACCAAAAAAACTCTGTGTGAACAGGTCCTTACTGTCATTATTTTTGTTACATGTTCTATTATTACAAGTGAGAGCACATCGCTAGTTGATTGGTGGCGATTCGGACCCCCATGATCCTTCAGAATAAATGAACCACATCGCTAGTTTGAATGGAGCTGTGTTGCATTTCCCTACACAGAGTGGCTAGGAACGAAGCTCTGCAGGTAAATAATGAAGGGACTTCTGCCCTGTTGTTCTTGATATTAAAGGAGGCCCCAGCGGCCGGACTCCCAGCGATCATATTATTGTGCCAAATTCTAGTTATAAGCCATATATGATAGGAATACCACTTTAGTAATCACAGAAATAATAATATCCTTTGTTCACATTTTAGTAGTGACTTCTATTTATAACGGTTTCCACGACACCGCCGGACTCATCTGCCCATGCATACTAACGTCGCCTGACTTATAGCGGTCCTTCTGGACCATGTGGTGGTGCCCGTTGTATTGATGAGAAGAATAGCGCTGCGTTATTCCAGTCAGATCTGTCAGAATTTACTATGGAGAGTCTGAACGGTGCCAAGGACGCAAATGTGAACCGAGTCAAATCGAAGGGGTGTAGCTAAAGGCTCATGGGCCCTATGCAAAAGTCCTTCTTGGGGGCCCTTCCCAAACTTCTCCTCATGGCCGACGACCTGCAGCTTTCAGTTGCATCGATGGGTCCCCTAAGTGACCAAAATATGCAGCACTAGCAGCCGGGGGTGTCACTAAGATCTTAAAATGTCTGGGGCAATAGGGCCAATACATATGTGCCCGCCCAAAAAATGTGCGCGCGCGTGTATATGCATATATATGTGTGTGTGTGTGTGTATGTGTGTATATATATGTATGTATGTGTGTGTGTATATATATATATATATATATATATATGTGTGTGTGTGTATATATATGTATGTGTGTATGTGTATGTATGTATGTATGTGTGTATATATATGTATGTGTATAAATATGTATGTGTGTGTATATATGTATGTATATGTATGTGTTAGTATATGTATATATATATATATATATATATATATTATAGGAAACCGCATATCTATAGCACTAAGAACCTATAGCTATGGGCAGGTTGTGTCCATGTGTGTGTCCGCGGGCGGTCTCGAGTGCGGGCTTTCGTGGGTGCGTGCTCGCGGACGCTCGCGAGTGCGCACGCGCGGGAGTTTCCTTGTGCGCGCACGCAGGCGGGTGCTTCGACGGCCCCCATGACGAGAGGGGGGCCCGCAGCTCACGACATTCTGTGGTGAAAAAAAACGGGCCCCATTGCAGGGGCCCGTTTTTTTCTACCAATGGCAAGTCGCGGCAGTTGCCGGGCCCCCCTTTCAATTAGGTTTGGCCGGGCCCCTCACACCAGTACCCCTAATACCCCCCTGATGGCGGCCCTGGATTAGATAGAGTGGCTCAGCAGACCGTATCACACATGATAGGATTAGATACAGTGGCTCAGCGAGACCGTATCACACATGATAGGATTAGATACAGTGGCTCAGCAAGCAGAATCACACATGATAGGATTAGATACAGAGGCTCAGCAGACAGTATCACACATGATAGGATTAGATACAGTGGCTCAGCAGGCAGGATCACACATGATAGGATTAGATACAGTGGCTCAGCAGACCGTATCACACATGATAGGATTAGATACAGTGGCTCAGCAGACCGTATCACACATGATAGGATTAGATACAGCGGCTCAGCAGACCGTATCACACATGATAGGATTAGATACAGTGGGTACCGGGGTAATAATGGGAGTTAGTGTTGGCCTCTGCATCGGCTACCACAAAGCGCCGCCTTAGTAATGGACGCTGTCAATCAGCCGGTGGCCATTACTAAGGCCGTAGTAATAAAGTTTAAATAAAATACAGACATAGAAAAAACTTTTAATTGAAATAAAACCCCCCACACAACACCCATTAACCATTTTATTGAAAATAAAAAAAGCCGTCATTGAAGTAGTCCTGGAATCTGACGTAGTCCAACAACCAAACCTGTAAAAAAAAACAAACACAAAAACAAACAAGCAACAATCATAACACATCTGTTAGGCTTAGATACATGGCCCAAGTGTGATCCTGTCTGTTGGACCCTGTATCTAAGCCTACCACAACTTTTAATAGATGTACTGCGGGGGGACGCGTGGCTTCGGGGGCCCAGTCGCACTTGTGACCGCTGTGACCCCGCCACTGTCAAAGTGTGTTTCAACTTTTAATAAAATTGAACAGTAGGCTCCAAATAGTTTAAAATAACAAAGTACTCAACTCATCTCTTAATAATCTTCGGTGGGTATCCAGTCCCCTGCCAGAGCTGTGATGACCCCCCCGTCTGTCCATCATGTGAACGTGCAGACCGTCTCTGGCTGCAGTCATAGTGGTGACGTCCTGCAGCGTTTTACATAATATTTCTTCAATCATTTTCTGACATCTATATATATGTGTGTGTATATATGTGTGTGTGTGTGTGTGTATATATATGTGTGTGTGTGTGTGTATATATATATATGTGTGTGTGTGTGTATATATATGTGTGTGTGTGTGTATATATATGTGTGTGTGTGTGTGTGTGTGTGTGTATATATATGTGTGTGTGTGTGTATATATATATATATGTGTGTGTGTGTGTGTGTATATGTGTGTGTATATATGTGTGTGTGTGTGTGTTTGTGTGTGTGTGTATATATGTGTGTTTGTGTGTGTGTTTGTGTGTGTGTGTATATATATATGTGTGTGTGTATATATGTGTGTTTGTGTGTGTGTATATATGTGTGTTTGTGTGTGTGTTTGTGTGTGTGTGTATATATATATGTGTGTTTGTGTGTGTGTGTGTGTGTGTGTGTATATATATATGTGTGTGTGTGTGTGTGTGTGTGTATATATATGTGTGTGTGTGTGTGTGTGTGTGTGTATATATATATATTATCTTGTAATAAATGACATATTTCATGTATGATGTTACGCCACCACACTCTCCAGCTGGCATTGCACTATGGGTGATAATTGAGGATTTTTGTTATAATGGTGTGTTGGCCACATATAATCACAACCATGCCAGGATGATGGGACGGTCCCGATCCTCCCCCACAATGCCGTTTCCACATACATTTTGCATAAAAGCACATTATTAATACTTTTGCCAAAAGCCCTGCAGATGGTTATAGTTTTGGACGGCTGGAGACCGAGGACGGATGCCACAACCAATCCCACCGTGACACCGGCCCATTCCTTGATCTATAATGTGCGATGTTAAATTTTTTTGGCGTTTCATATTTTTCCAATGTTTCACATGAAAGGAGAAGGGAGCGCAGGAGTCAGGGGTGAGAACGGACTACTCCTTTAATTGCAGGCAGGTGTTAGAGCGCAGCATTGCTCATGTATCAGGCTCTGTCAGATAATCACTTTAAGGAGAGCTAGAAAGAATTTTCCTAGGAGAAACCCCTGGTGACCTTGGGGGCATTAGCGAGGTCAAAGGTGACAGACGGACCGGCCTAAGCCAATAGATGCAACTCATTAGTTAAAAATACTGTTTTTCTAATTCCCTTTCGACTTCCCCTTTAAAAAAATCATTTAGATGTCATTTTCTGTATATAGTGAATGTATACTGAGTGCACACTATGCAAAGTCTGGGTACAAATGAGTAGCAGACCCCTTCCTTTATAAAATCACCATGCAGCCTGTAAATATAAGTTCTCAAGATCCCACTGCGATTTGTCATTCAGCTTTCCTAGACCCCTGAATGGCAAATACATCCAGCTAAACAGCAGTATAAATAATCATGGGGTGTTGTATCACTGCGTAATCGGACAGACGTGCCTGGTAAAGCTGGGTGACTATCCCTATAGGAGCTGAAATATTGACCATATTGGCTGTAGCCCATCTTTCCCAGGAACAGATATAACAAAAAAAAAAACGGAACGAAATTTTAGCAATTTGAAGGAAGAAGGCGACCTATGTCATTTAGGGGCTTTATAGCATAGGGTTGGGTTCTGCGCTCTCCAGTTAAGGGCTGGATTATCGGCCGAGCCCCCTGGACATATGTATAGGGCCCTCTGTCTTTTCCTGGACTAAGACAAATGGATAATAATCCTCGCATAATAATAGCGCCATTCAGCATTAAATATCAGAGCACACATAATACTGCCATATACTGAACACTTAGTGCCATACCGTGCCCGAGTAATACCACAATATAGGGCATAAATAGTGCTGCCATATTGTGCATTAAGGTCAAGGTGGCGGAGGCCCCAGAATAACTGCCCATGCAATAATCCGACCTTATTCCAGTTTCTATCCTCTCCTGTAGACGGTACTGGAGGGAGCAGCGAGCGCCGAGCCCCCTCTCCCGCTCCTTACACTTCTCTCTGTTTTAGTTTCCTGCAGGAACAGAAAACCCCCTCCGACTTCTTAGTTCGTCTGCTCCCCAAAGACTCTGGTTTAAGGTGAAAAAACGACTTGTCTTACTCTGTTAGGATCAGTTTTAACCACAAAGTCCCTCTCGGCTTCTTTTTTTTCTTCCTTGACCTAATAATGGAGATTTTTGTGATGTAAAACCACAGGGCTGCATTCCTGAGTGAGGGGCGGCTGCCCAGATCCATACGTTACCTACTGGGCAGGAATGAGGCAGAGTTGTATTTGCTGATTAGTATTGTATCAATCTGGACGCCATTACTCGGGATGCCTGCGCCTCTATAACAGCATGGCACATGGGCACCGCTTTATTGTGTCTATGGTGGGAAAAGCTCATTAGTCCTCAATGTATTTCTGGGAATTAAAGCCCCTAAACATTTTGGAAATGTGGAGTTTTGGCGCTTTTCACATATCATTTCCTGGCATCTTCTGTAAGTGAACTGTGCACAGATTTCAACATTCTTAAAAATGGAAAAAGCTAGAGCTAATAACCAAATACTGGCGCTGACTTACTATAACTGACCATACACCAGAGATTTTGGGTTATGTACACAGTGACAACAAAAGGCAGAATAGTGAGTGCAGCTCTGAAGTATAATTCATGCTGTAACTCCGGATCAGCACATAAGTAATGTAATGTATGTACACAGAGACCCCACCAGCAGAATAGTGAGTGCAGCTCTGGAGTATAATACAGGATGTAACTCAGGATCAGTACAGGATAAGTAATGTAATGTGTGTACACAGTGACCCCACCAGCAGAATAGTGAGTGCAGCTCTGGAGTATAATACAGGATGTAACTCAGGATCAGTACAGGATAAGTAATGTAATGTATGTACACAGTGACTCCACCAGCAGAATAGTGAGTGCAGCTCTGGAGTATAATACAGGATATAACTCCGAATCAGCACAGAAGTAATGTAATGGTTAGAAAACACTTGAAAACCCTTGTGCAATTACGTTAGCACCGCTGTAAACAGTTTTGCTGTTTAGAGGAGCTATAAAACTGACCTTCCTTTGAGCTAGTTGAGAATCTGGAGCATTACATTTGTGGGTTCGATTAAACTCTCAAAATGGCTAGAAAAAGAGAGCTTTCATGTGAAACTCGACAGTCTATTCTTGAGCTTAGAAATTAAGGCTATTCCATGCGAGAAATTGCCAAGAAACTGAAGATTTCCTACAACGGTGTGTACTACTCCCTTCAGAGGACAGCACACACAGGCTCTAACCAGGGTAGAAAGAGAAGTGGGAGGCCCCGCTGCACAACTGAGCAACAAGACAAGTACATTAGAGTCTCTAGTTTGAGAAATAGACGCCTCACAGGTCCTCAACTGGCAGCTTCATTAAATAGTACCCGCAAAACGCCAGTGTCAATGTCTACAGTGAAGAGGCGACTCCGGGATGCTGGCCTTCAGGGCAGAGTGGCAAAGAAAAAGCCATATCTGAGACTGGCTAATAAAAGGAAAAGATTAATATGGGCAAAAGCACACAGACATTGGACAGAGGAAGATTGGAAAAAAGTGTTCTGGACGGACGAATGGAAGTTTGAGGTGTTTGGATCACACAGAAGAACATTTGTGAGATGCAGAACAACTGAAAAGATGCTGGAAGAGTGCCTGACGCCATCTGTCAAGCATGGTGGAGGTCATGTGATGGTCTGGGGTTTCTTTGGTGCTGGTAAAGTGGGAGATTTGTACAAGGTAAAAGGGATTTTGAATAAGGAAGGCTATCACTCCGCAACGCCATGCCATACCCTGTGGACAGCGCTTGATTGGAGCCAATTTCATCCTACAACAGGACAATGACCCAAAGCACCTCCAAATGATGCAAGAACTATTTAGGGAAGAAGCCGGCAGCCGGTATTCTATCTGTAATGGAGTGGCCAGCGCAGTCACCAGATCTCACCCCCATAGAGCTGTTGTGGGAGGAGCTTGACCGTATGGTACACAAGAAGTGCCCATCAAGCCAATCCAACTTGTGGGAGGGGCTTCTGGAAGCATGGGGGGGAAATGTCTCCCGATGACCTCAGCAAATTAACACCTAGAATGCCAAAGGTCTGCAATGCTGGAATTGCTGCAAATGGAGCGACCAAAGCAAAGTCTGAAGGAGAAAATCATTATGTCAAATAAAAAACATTATTTTTAACCTTGTCAATGTCTAGACTATATTTTCTAGTCATTTTGCAACTCATTTGATAAATATAAGTGTGAGACTTCATGGAAAACACAAAATTGTCTGGGTGACCCCAAACTTTTGAACGGTAGTGTGTGTGTGTGTGTGTGTGTGTGTGTGTGTATATATATATATATATATATATATATATATATATATATATTTAGATTCGTTCTATATGTAAAACGGTTATTATCATATTCCTTAACCTCAACGCTATCACAAAGTCTGCAGTGTGTGAGGTGTACAGGTTGCAGTGACTGCAGACGTGTGAATTGATTTGCCTTAATCCCATGCTACATTATTGTAGTGTGGAGGGGGGGGGGGGGGTAAATACACTAAAAGAGGAGTTTGCACGTGGGCTGTCATGTGGCCATTCACACTGGAGAAATGTTTTCTTCCTTTTTTTTTTTTCCCCCCCCTTGGTCTGTGGACAATTCTTAGATTAACCTCCCAATTAAAACTCTCTAATGCTTCTGTTATCGGTGCCCACAGGGCACATCGTTAATTGTTGACCTCTTTTGGCAACCGCCCCAAATGTTGTCTTCAAGGCACGGCAGCTGAGAATGTGGCGGATGTGATGGTCATGTGACCATACAGTAAGGTTACGTGACAGCCGCAGGCACTTATGCCCTGGTTAAAAGGCTACTTGATCTGGACTTTAAGCATCATTTTTCGTACCTTTCAGATCTGCTGAACCAGAAAGTACCAAACAAAACAGAAAAAGAACTTCTGAACAGCAGAACCAGACAAAGGGACCTGAAGGCCCTCGCTATGAATCTGTGATGAACAGACAGAAGGCCGACCCAAGAGTAAGGGTGGGTGCAATGTCATTATTGTTGGTTTAAGTCATTTTGTATGGTTCACTTAGCCTCTGAGAGCTCCTTTATTCCGCAGCTTTCTCTAACAAGCTCCTATTGCTCTGGGCGGCCTAGTCGTGGAGATCAGTAACAATAGCGTCTTTCAGCCTGAGACGCGCTCGCCGCTCCATAATATTTTAGTCTGGGGAGTTCACTGGAGATGGAAATTTTCATGGCACTTTGTAAAATAAAAATAAGAAAACATGAAAAGATTTACCTTTATTTTACACAAGGATCGCAAAGAGTGACGTGGACAGTTTATCAAGATCCTATTTTTTTAAAGAAAAGTGGACACCAGCACAGGAATATTGACGACACTTATCCATATGAATATAGTAAATACTGTACATGTCGACTATTTCATTGTAATTACATAGTCTGTGATCGCACTGTACATCTCCCATAACATCATCATGCAATCACAGAATGATCTGCTACATAAATTGTGTGACCTCACTACTCTCATTCTATGACATCACCCAATCATAAACTGCAAACCTGCTACATAGACTGTGATCGCACTGCACTCCTCCCATGACATCATCAAGCAATCACAGAATGATCTACATGCAGTGTGACCTCACTACTCTCATTCTATGACATCACCCAATCATAGGCTACTAACCTGCTACATAGACTGATAGCACTTGACTCCTCCCATGGCATCAGCAAGCAATCACAGAATGATCTACATGCAGTGTGACCTCACTACTCTCATTCTATGACATCATCCAATCATAGACTAACCTGCTACATAGACTGTGTGATCTTACGGCACTCCTATGACATCATCATGCAATCACAGAATGATCTGCTACATAGACTGTGACCTCACTGCACTCACTCGGTGACATCATCCAATCACAGACTATCCTACCACATTAACTGTGGCCCCGCTCCACTCCCTCTGTGACATCATCAAACGACTAAGGTGCTACCTAGATTGTGACCTCACTGCATTCTCTCTGTGACATCACCATCTTATAATAGACTGACATACTACATACACTGTGTGACCTTACTGTACTCTGTGACATCACCATGCAATCAGACTGACTAGTTACGTATACTGTGTGACATATTTGACATCATAATCCAATCCTTAATTGACCTGCTACATAGACTGTGACCTGACTGCTCTCATCCTGTGATATCATCATCCAATCATAATCTAGCCAGCTATATAGACTATGTAACCTTGCTGTACTCACTCTGTGACATCACTATGGCTACTGTTTGAATGCTACATAGAGTTGTATCTTTATTTTATGGGTTATTCACAGAAACAATTATACAGAATGAACAAAAACTCAGCTGTGTAAGAAGGACTAGATCAGCCCCTGAAAGAAGACAATGATGATTTTCATTCACAAACAGGAAACTGAGATCTCGAAAATGTTAAGGTATGTTTAAAAATGACAGAACTTTTTATAAACTTTTTTTTTTAATAAGACTTACAGAAGAGCGGTGTGTGTGGTCTCCTTAACCATATAAAATGACGTTATCCCTGAGATACTGAGTCTGTACTTTAATATTTTTTCATCCTAGTTTTTATACATATATTTCCACAACTGTTCTTCACGGTTTTGTTGAAACTTAGTTATTTAATGCTGGTTTTTTTTCTGTCACATCCAATGCTGCTTTTAAAATTCTGCTGGTTGACCTTGGAAACAGACAACAGTTGAACATCACCCTGCTGACAATCATGTGACCCATCAACTGAGCTCTCACTGTGTCATTGTCACCTCCACTCCCACAATGCACTCCTCAATGCAGATAACCTCTAATTGTTGATTGGTTGCTGTGGGTCGGTGCATGGAATATAAAAGAGTCCCCCTTATCTCTAATCCAGCATTTCCCGCTTAAATCTACTTTTACATGGGCCAATGATCAGGCAAGCGATCGTTCATGGTTGGGTGATGATGTGAGGGTGTCAGTCTCAGAAAAGGCAGCCCTAGTGGATACTGATCTCCCTAACAGCCGGGAGAACAGCCCAGCTAGTAGTCGGCGGGATGGTAATGCAGGTAAGCCAAGACAATTGATAGTTGTAGGGGATTCTATAATCAGGAAGACGGATAGAATAATTTGTCGCCAAGACCGCCTCAACCGAATGGTTTGCTGTCTCCCTGGTGCCAGGGTTCGGCATGTGGTGGAACGGGTGGACAAATTGCTGGGAGGGGCTGGTGATGATCCAGCTGTCGTGGTCCATGTCGGTACCAACGACAGAATAAATGGTAGGTGGAGGAGCCTTAAGAATAATTTTAAAGAACTAGGCTACAAGCTGAAGGGAAGGACCTCCAAGGTTGTATTCTCAGGAATACTGCCTGTGCCATGCGCATCACAGGAAAGACAGCGGGAGCTTAGGGAGTTAAATGCATGGCTGAAGTCTTGGTGTAGAGGAGAAGGATTTGGGTTCCTAGAGCACTGGGCTGACTTTTCATTGGGGTACAAACTGTATTCTGCAGATGATTTGCACCTAAATGGAAGGGGGTCCGCTGTGCTGGGGGAGAGAATTCTAGCTGGGGTGGCGGAGTATTTAAACTAGGGCTGAGGAGGGAGGTCAATGTAGAAAAAAAAGGGGTAGCCAGGTTAGAGAGGGGTCAGACTATATTGGTGGGGGGGGGGGGGGAACAGAATGTGGGGAGAGGACTAGACAACAAGATAAGGAGATCCTTTCGTTACAAAACATCAGTGTAAATAAAAAGGACCGATTAATGTCAAATCACATTTCTGATAATAAAAGTGAAAAACTGACAGGCAAGTTAAAGTGTATGTTCACAAATGCCAGAAGTCTAGCAAGCAAAATGGGGGAGCTGGAGGCCTTGATACTGGAAGAAAATATAGATATAGTTGGTGTTGCTGAAACATGGCTGGACTCTTCACATGACTGGGCTGTAAATCTACAGGGTTTTACACTTTTTCGTAAAGACAGGACAAATAGGAAAGGTGGTGGTGTATGTCTGTATGTGAGAAGTGATATGAAGGCGAGTGTGAAAGAGACAATAGTGGGTGAAGACTGTGAGGAGGTTGAAACCTTGTGGGTGGAACTAGAAAGGGAGGTAAACACTGAAAAAATTACTTTTGGTGTAATCTATAGACCCCCCAATATAACTGAGGAGATGGAAGGTCAGATATATAAACAGATGGAGCGGGCTGCACAGGCGGGTACTGTAGTGATAATGGGAGATTTTAATTTCCGGGATATTAATTGGTGTCATGGTTCGGCTTCAACTGCAAAGGGGAGACATTTCCTCAACCTGTTGCAGGAAAATTTTATGGGCCAGTTTGTGGAAGACCCGACTAGAGGTGAAGCTCTGTTGGATCTGGTCATTTCTAATAATGCAGATCTTGTTGGGAATGTCAATGTTCGTGAAAACCTCGATAACAGTGATCATAATATAGTTACATTTTACCTATACTGTAAAAAACAAACGCAGGCTGGGAGGGCAAAAACATTTAATTTTAAGAAAGCCAATTTCCCCAGGATGAGGGCGGCAATTCAGGATATAGACTGGGAAGAACTAATGTCAAATAATGGAACAAATGATAAATGGGAGATTTTCAAATCTACTTTGAGTTATTATAGTGCAAAATTTATTCCTACAGGTAATAAGTATAAACGACTCAAATTAAACCCCACATGGCTTACACCTTCTGTGAAAGGGGCAATACATGACAAAAAAAGGGCATTTAAAAAATACAAATCTGAGGGTACAGCTGTAGCCTTTGTAAAATATAAAGAGCTTAATAAAATCTGTAAAAATGTAATAAAATTAGCAAAAATACAAAATGAAAGGCAGGTGGCCAAGGATAGTAAAACAAATCCTAAAAAATTCTTCAAGCATATAAATGCAAAAAAGCCAAGGTCTGAACATGTAGGACCCCTAGATAATGGTAATGGGGAGTTGATCACAGGGGATCAAGAGAAGGCAGAGTTACTAAATGGGTTCTTTAGCTCTGTATATACAACAGAAGAAAGAGCAGCTGATGTAGCCGGTGCCAGTGCTGTTAATATATCAGTTGATATACTGAATTGGATGAATGTAGAGATGGTCCAAGCTAAATTAAATAAAATAAATGTGCACAAGGCTCCGGGACCAGATGGGTTACACCCTAGAGTTCTTAAAGAGCTTAGTTCAGTTATTTCTGTCCCCCTTTTCATAATATTCAGAGAATCTCTAGTGACTGGTATAGTGCCAAGGGACTGGCGCAGGGCAAATGTGGTGCCTATTTTCAAAAAGGGCTCTAGGTCTTCCCCGGGTAATTATAGACCAGTAAGCTTAACATCCATCGTGGGGAAAATGTTTGAGGGGCTATTGAGGGACTATATACAGGATTATGTGACAATAAATAGCATTATAAGTGACAGCCAGCACGGTTTTACTAAGGACAGAAGTTGTCAAACTAACCTAATCTGTTTTTATGAAGAGGTGAGCAGAAGTCTAGACAGAGGGGCCGCTGTGGATTTAGTGTTTTTGGACTTTGCAAAGGCATTTGACACTGTCCCCCATAGACGCCTAATGGGTAAATTAAGGACTATAGGTTTAGAAAATATAGTTTGTAATTGGATTGAGAATTGGCTCAAGGACCGTATCCAGAGGGTTGTGGTCAATGATTCCTTCTCTGAATGGTCCCCGGTTATAAGTGGTGTACCCCAGGGTTCAGTGCTGGGACCACTATTATTCAACTTATTTATTAATGATCTAGAGGAAGGGATTAATAGCATTATTTCTATTTTTGCAGATGACACCAAGCTATGTAATATAGTTCAGACTATGGAAGATGTTCATGAATTACAGGCAGATTTAAACAAACTAAGTGTTTGGGCGTCCACTTGGCAAATGAAGTTTAATGTAGATAAATGTAAAGTTATGCATCTTGGTACCAACAACCTGCATGCATCATATGTCCTAGGGGGCGCTACACTGGCGGATTCACTTGTTGAGAAGGATCTGGGTGTACTTGTAAATCATAAACTCAATAACAGCATGCAGTGTCAATCAGCTGCTTCAAAGGCCAGCAGGATATTGTCGTGTATTAAAAGAGGCATGGACTCGCGGGACAGGGATGTAATAATGCCACTTTACAAAGCATTAGTGAGGCCTCATCTAGAATATGCAGTTCAGTTCTGGGCTCCAGTTCATAGAAAGGATGCCCTGGAGTTGGAAAAAATACAAAGAAGAGCAACGAAGCTAATAAGGGGCATGGAGAATTTAAGTTATGAGGAAAGATTGAAAGAATTAAACCTATTTAGCCTTGAAAAAAGAAGATTAAGGGGGGACATGATTAACTTATATAAATATATTAATGGCACATACAAAAAATATGGTGAAATCCTGTTCCTTGTAAAACCCCCTCAAAAAACAAGGGGGCACTCCCTCCGTCTGGAGAAAAAAAGGTTCAAGCTGCAGAGGCGACAAGGCTTCTTTACAGTGAGAACTGTGAATTTATGGAATAGCCTACCGCAGGAGCCGTCACAGCAGGGACAGGAGACACCGCAGGAGCTGGTCACAGCAGGGACAGGAGACACCGCAGGAGCCGTCACAGCAGGGACAGTAGACGGCTTTAAAAAAGGGTTAGATAATTTCCTAGAACAAAAAAATATTAGCTCCTATGTGTAGAAATTTTTCCTTCCCTTTTCCCTTCCCTTGGTTGAACTTGATGGACATTGTCTTTTTTCAGCCGTACTAACTATGTAACTATGTAACTATGTAATATGATCGCTTGTCCCCGACTATTGTCCTGTGTAAACGGCAACGATCAGCCGATGAACGAGCAAATGCTCGTTCATCGGTTGATCGTATCGTTTATGCAGCAGAATTTATTATCATTGTCGGCAGCACATCTTGGTGTAAATGGGGGGGATGTGCTGCCAACATTATGGCAATGCATGCGGACGAGCGATCGGAGAAATGATCGCTCGTCCCCGTTCATTACTCATCATAGCTCCTTCTAAGAGGAGGAAACGAGAGGCGATCAACAAGTTGTCTCGTTGATCGGCGCTCGTTGTTCCCGCTAAAATTGTCCGGTGTAAAAGGACCTTAAGAGACAAACTATAGAGCTGCCATTACCGCTCCCATATGGAATCACTCCGCTTTCTCAGACTTCTGAGCGGTATATCCACCTAGGAGTTATACAGAGATACACCGCGCGGTTACTTGGAAAAATGTTTCCTAGCCGCTGTTGAGGTGATTTCCATGTTTATTTTTTGGGTGGATAAGACGCTCCATGCATGGCTATAGGCATGGCCTGGAATTCATGGCTTATTTAGCAGCCTCCTAGCGCAGACGAGGCTGCTGACAGCCCAGCAGTGATGTTATATATAGTGTGGAAGAAGTTTCCTTACGGTTCACTGGCTCTCAGCTGATCCAGAGGAAAGAGAATATTAAACAGTGTAAAGTAGTACTTACCAGTTCTATATAAACACAGCCTGCCGCAGTTTACATAGCTGTCAGGAGAGCTCCAGGCCAGCAGTGAATGCTTACACAATCCCATGTAATACACAAGATAACCGCAAGACACACATGACATACACACGCTTCATCCAAGACGCTCACTCTGCCATTCATCCGACAAGATGTGTATCAGGGGTATGTTATCCACTAAACAGTCCATTCATAACCGTGATCGGTAGATATGAGATCGATATGAGATAGATAGATAGATAGATAGATATGAGATAGATAGATAGATAGATAGATAGATAGATAGATAGATAGATAGATAGATAGATAGATAGATAGATAGGAGATAGATAGATAGATAGATAGATAGATAGATATGAGATAGATAGATAGATAGATAGATAGATAGATAGATAGATAGATAGATAGATAGATTAGATATGAGAGAGATAGATATGAGAGAGATAGATATGAGATAGATAGATATGAGATAGATAGATATGAGATAGATAGATATGAGATAGATAGATATGAGATAGATAGATAGATATGAGATAGATAGATATGAGATAGATAGATAGATAGATAGATAGATATGAGATAGATAGATAGATATGAGATAGATAGATAGATATGAGATAGATAGATAGATAGATAGATAGATAGATAGATAGATAGATAGATAGATAGATAGATAGATATTAGATAGATAGATATTAGATAGATAGATATTAGATAAATAGATATGAGATAGGTAAGTAGATAGATAGATATTAGATAGATAGATAGATAGATAGATAGATAGATAGATAGATAGATAGATATGAGATAGATAGATATGAGATAGATAGATATGAGATAGATAGATAGATAGATAGATATGAGATAGATAGATAGATAGATAGATAGATAGATAGATAGATATTAGATAGATAGATATTAGATATTAGATAAATAGATATGAGATAGGTAAGTAGATAGATAGATATTAGATAGATTGATAGATAGATAGATAGATAGATATGAGATAGATAGATAGATAGATAGATAGATATTAGATAGATAGATATTAGATATTAGATAAATAGATATGAGATAGGTAAGTAGATAGATAGATATTAGATAGATTGATAGATGTATGATAGATATGCTCTTTTACACAGACCAATCGTGATATCGCTCATACGAACACTTGTTTGCGATCAGGCTGTGTACACATGGCAGTAATCGGCTGATCATATTCTTTATACTACTATAAAACTTATCGTTCGTCAGCAGCACATCTCCCCATGTAAACCTGGAATGTGATGCCAATAACATGCAAACTGTATGGGAACGAATGATCGTATTAGCGATTGTTCGTCCCCCATATGGCCACCATTATTGCTCTATGGAAATGGAACAAACGAGTGCCGATTGACATGTCATTATTGTCAATCAGCATTTGTTAACGGGCAGGAATCGGTCCATGTAAAAGGGCCTATAGGTAGATAAGTAGATAGATATGAAAGAAAGATCGAGATAAATCCTTACATATTTGTCCTCTACGTGCTCTATACTTACGTTGTGAGTTCATTAGTCCTACATAGGCCAGTTGTTTCCTGATCTGGATCACCAAATTGGTGGGGATTATTCTTTGCCCAGAATGGGCTGAAGACACACAGAATATGGACCAGATATTTCCTTGTACTTCCATTTTGACTCGTGCTGTGACTTAAAGCCATCTTACAACCATCGATAAACATCTGACCATGTAGAATTTCTTTAGCTGGTCGCAAGGTCGTTTGCAACTTTTTGACCCATAGGTCATCAAGTGCAACAATTTTAGTAACTATAAGGGGGATATTATAACCAATGTACAAAGCCAACTGAATGGGCATTAATCTGATAAACTGTAAGATCGGGACTATGGGAAGGCTCGCAGGGTCGTATGGCTAAGAGCCGAGGTCATGTGGTGGCCTTAGCTGACCAGTTCCCAAAATGTAGTTGGACCTTCGAGAGGCTTTTTAACAAGTCCTCCAGGCACCATGTCCCTCCATCTGGCTGGCAGATCATTCTGCTCCTGTGAAGTGACATCTGCTCTCCAGATGTGCGGGAAGATACAGTTATTCAGCTGCTCAAACATTTAGTGCATGGAAAATCCTATTTCTCCATCCTTGGAGCCTATTAAATATTTGCGATTTGAATTTCACATTCTTCTATTCCACTTTATGTATAATTTATCTTGATTTCTTTAATCCACGAGATTGGGTAATCTTAGTATTTATTCTTCTTTATTATTTTAAAACATCTAGGTGGCGCTGTTCCTATTTATGGAAAATTGTCATGAACCTGTTTTTACCTGTGTCCTCCCATAATTCCATGCAATACAGCACTGCACTATCTAAGGCTTCATTCACATCTGCGCCATGGTCCCGTTCCGACGTTCCGTCAGAGCTTTCCATCGGAACGGGTCCCTGACTGACACAAACGGAAACAAAACATCTCAGTTTCCATTACCATTGATTTCAATGGTGACGGATCCGGTTCCAATGATTTCCGTTTGTCTCAGTTGTGCAAGGGTTCCGTCGTTTTGACGGAATCATTAGCGTAGTTGACTTCCCTATTGATTCCGTCAAAATGACGGAACCCCTGCACAATGGAGACAAACGGAAACCATCAGGACCGGATCCGTCACCATTGAAATCAATGCTGATGGAAACGGAAATCTTCGGCTTCTGTTTGTGTCAGTCAGGCTCCCGTTCCGACGGAAAGCTCAGACGGAACGGGACCCTGACTGACACAAACGGAAACAAAACATCTCAGTTTCCATTACCATTGATTTCAATGGTGACGGATCCGGTTCCAATGGTTTCCGTTTGTCTCAGTTGTGCAAGGGTTCCGTCGTTTTGACGGAAACATTAGCGTAATCGACTGCCCTATTGATTCCGTCAAAATGTCGGAACCCCTGCGCATGGAGACAAACGCAAACCATTGGCATCTGATCCATCACCATTGAAATCAATGGTGATGGAAACGGAAATCTTCAGTTGTCAGTCAGGCTCCCGTTCCAACGGAAAGCTCAGACGGAACGGGACCCTGGCGCAGATGTGAACGAATCCTAAGGCCTCATGCACACTTCCGTCGGCCGTTAAAGACGGTCCCGTCACACATGGGCTGCACACAGATGGCTTCTGTGTGCAGTCCATTGTTTCACGGACCAAATTCAATGCAAAGGCTGAGACTGTTCCATCTAAAACGGGCAGGAGTAGGACCTGCACTACTTTTAACGGAACGGCCACACGGTTCCGTTAAAACAAATGAATGGGTTCAGGGTACTATCCGTGACAACAACGGATAGCACCCTGATGGAAAAAACTGAAATGGGTATGGGGCCTAAGGGGGACGTATAGCTCTGTTTATCCTGGTCTTTTTGGTTTATGAATAGAATGCCGGAAATCTTATCATCTGGATATCTGGAGATAGAAGTAATAGGTGATCCTACAATGAAACTACTGCAGTGTAGACATTGTTTTGTATTGCTTTAATAATGTTTCATTGTTTTGTTTTTTTTATGGCACTTCCACTGATCATCTTGGTGAAGGGGATGTGGCGCTCCATACTTTTTGTAGTTCTGTACCTGATACTGCAGCTCAGTCCTGTTAACTTGAATACGAGGCACAGATGTTACTAAATATACGGTGCTGTGTCTGGTAAACAATGAATAGATGATAAGTATATATTTTATTTCAGCATAAATCCATTGTACATGATTTTTGTAATATACATTATTAGAGCACAGTGTTATCCCCCTCTCCCTGCCGGCAGCCTCTGTAATATATGTTATTAGAGGACAGTGTCACCTCCTCACCTTCCAGCAGCCTGTACCCCCTCTCCTGCCTGCAGCCTCTGTAATATATGTTATTAGAGGACAGTGTCACCTCCTCACCTTCCAGCAGCCTGTACCCCTCTCCTGCCTGCAGCCCCTGTAATATATGTTATTAGAGGACAGTGTCACCTCCTCACCTTCCAGCAGCCTGTACCCCCTCTCCTGCCTGCAGCCTCTCTGTAATATATGTTATTAGAGGACAGTGTCACCTCCTCACCTTCCAGCAGCCTGTACCCCTCTCCTGCCTGCAGCCTCTCTGTAATATATGTTATTAGAGGACAGTGTCACCTCCTCACCTTCCAGCAGCCTGTACCCCTCTCCTGCCTGCAGCCTCTGTAATATATGATATTAGAGGACAGTGTCACCTCCTCACCTTCCAGCAGTCTGTACCCCCTCTCCTGCCTGCAGCCTCTGTAATATATGTTATTAGAGGACAGTGTCACCTCCTCACCTTCCAGCAGCCTGTACCCCCTCTCCTGCCTGCAGCCTCTCTGTAATATATGTTATTAGAGGACAGGGTCACCTCCTCACCTTCCAGCAGCCTGTACCCCTCTCCTGCCTGCAGCCTCTCTGTAATATATGTTATTAGAGGACAGGGTCACCTCCTCACCTTCCAGCAGCCTGTACCCCCTCTCCTGCCTGCAGCCTCTCTGTAATATATGTTATTAGATGACAGTGTCACCTCCTCACCTTCCAGCAGCCTGTACCCCCTCTCCTGCCTGCAGCCTCTGTAATATATGTTATTAGAGGACAGTGTCACCTCCTCACCTTCCAGCAGCCTGTACCCCCTCTCCTGCCTGCAGCCTCTCTGTAATATATGTTATTAGAGGACAGTGTCACCTCCTCACCTTCCAGCAGCCTGTACCCCTCTCCTGCCTGCAGCCTCTCTGTAATATATGTTATTAGAGGACAGTGTCACCTCCTCACCTTCCAGCAGCCTGTACCCCCTCTCCTGCCTGCAGCCTCTCTGTAATATATGTTATTAGAGGACAGGGTCACCTCCTCACCTTCCAGCAGCCTGTACCCCCTCTCCTGCCTGCACCTCTGTAATATATGTTATTAGAGGACAGTGTCACCTCCTCACCTTCCAGCAGCCTGTACCCCTCTCCTGCCTGCAGCCTCTCTGTAATATATGTTATTAGAGGACAGGGTCACCTCCTCACCTTCCAGCAGCCTGTACCCCCTCTCCTGCCTGCAGCCTCTGTAATATATGTTATTAGAGGACAGTCTCACCTCCTCACCTTCCAGCAGCCTGTACCCCCTCTCCTGCCTGCAGCCTCTGTAATATATGTTATTAGAGGACAGTGTCACCCCCTCACCTTCCAGCAGCCTGTACCCCCTCTCCTGCCTGCAGCCTCTGTAATATATGTTATTAGAGGACAGTGTCACCTGCTCACCTTCCAGCAGCCTGTACCCCCTCTCCTGCCTGCAGCCTCTCTGTAATATATGTTATTAGAGGACAGTGTCACCTCCTCACCTTCCAGCAGCCTGTACCCCCTCTCCTGCCTGCAGCCTCTGTAATATATGTTATTAGAGGACAGTGTCACCTCCTCACCTTCCAGCAGCCTGTACCCCCTCTCCTGCCTGCAGCCTCTCTGTAATATATGTTATTAGAGGACAGAGACACCTCCTCACCTTCCAGCAGCCTGTACCCCCTCTCCTGCCTGCAGCCTCTGTAATATATGTTATTAGAGGACAGTGTCACCTCCTCACCTTCCAGCAGCCTGTACCCCCTCTCCTGCCTGCAGCCTCTGTAATATATGTTATTAGAGGACAGTGTCACCTCCTCACCTTCCAGCAGTCTGTACCCCCTCTCCTGCCTGCAGCCTCTGTAATATATGTTATTAGAGGACAGTGTCACCTCCTCACCTTCCAGCAGCCTGTACCCTCTCTCCTGCCTGCAGCATCTCTGTAATATATGTTATTAGAGGACAGTGTCACCTC